>NC_137625.1:6336153-6369263 GCF_963280865.1 Gymnoscopelus braueri | reverse complement strand
TCACACACGCACACACAAACACGCTATCAGTGGTTCTCAAACCTTTCCATGTCAATGACCCCCAAATTAATATGTATTTGGCCCCAGACCCTCATCTACAAATATTTTGTGCCAGTGACCTGTTCCCTCTAATTTTTCATCGGCCTGAGCAAACAGTACAACCTTCTGAGCCCAACTTGAGCTACTGCTGAGCAACATACATACTGTACACTGTGGTCATGTCAAGTTATGGCTTATTCAAATCTAATTACAGAAGTCCATAGCGGTTGGATAACTTTTAATAAACTGTACTACAGGTCAGTTCAATTAAAAAAGAAAGAAAAAAATAGTTTTTGCATATCCATTATTATTCAGTATTATATGTGAACACATGTAGAGGAACAAATGTTGACAAAATGTACATAAATACAATACAATAAATATGAGACAACAAAATAACAATGCATTGATATACTGACATATTGACATTGACACATGTCTAAAGAAGGATAGCCCTGGCTGAGTACATGTGCATAATGTATGCTTGTATATGATGTGAGCATTTGGCAGACCTACCATTTGTACACTGACTTAAATTAACGCTGGCTTTTGAACCATGTAGATAAGGGTCCCAGAGATGAAAATCATATCAAATTGGAGGTCAGTGGCCTAGGCAAATTTCTATAATTTAAATTAAAACGGTTGAGAATCACTGGGTTAAACTGTAGAATGTAGCTCATTCACAGAAAATACAATAACGTAACCGGAAACAGGGCATGGATTAGAATAGCCTAAAATAATATATTGACATAACATATTTGTAAACATTTAGGTTTACAAGGCTAGACTAGCATTGTAGAGAGGTGGAATAGTGAGAGATATGATTTTCAGGGCTCTGGAGATAGTTAGAGTCAACAAAAATACAAAGTGAATGTCTAGCTTCATAGTGCAGTTTTTAGTTCGTACCTGGAGTAAGTGTGTTATCTCCCCTGTGCACAGGGGAATCATGTCTTTTGTTATAATGTAAGAATTTGGAAACTGCACTCATTCTAGCCTTGGTCTTTTTCAGTCGCTTTCCATACGCAGCGCTAAATTAGATGTGTTTGTTTTGTGTGTGGGTGACGCTATGTTGCAGTACAAGATCCTGCTGACTGCCTTTGAGAAGGCCAAGGAATCATGGGAGATGAACACGCTAGAGAAACTAGAACAGAGTGCCATTGTCAAAGAGAAGGGAACTCAAGACTTTAAGGATGTGTGTGTGTGTGTGTGTGTGCAAACGTGCAACAGCACGTTTGTTCCTCCCGCGACAGACAGACCATCAGACAGACAGCTGTGCGGTAGAGTTTTTCACTGTACAATAGACATGCGTATTGCTATTTGAATTGAAATTAAGGTAACCTACTGTTGTTCCTGGACAAAAGACAGATAGTGTTTGCACCACATTTAAGTATCAAAAGAAATAAATATGCATGGTCCTAGACAAAGGACAGATAGGTACTGGTCAATTAAAACATTTTAGTTTGAATAGAAAATGCAAATAAATAGTATGCTACAGCTACTATTGATGAACTACATTAAGTTAAAGATATGGTTGGAAATCGATAGCCGTGTGAGTGTAGGCTGCTTTGTATAAAATATTGCATTTGTGGAAATCTTTCTCTCTCTCTCTCTCTCTCTCTCTCTCTCTCTCTCTCTCTCTCTCTCTCTCTCTCTCTCTCTCTCTCTCTCTCTCTCTCTCTCTCTCTCTATGATGCCATGCCATGCCATTCCAACAAACTGGTTTGGCATCTGATGAGCTAGACCTAACCTCTTAAGAATCCACCTAATTTCCTTGTACACAGTACACACTCTTATTATCTGTTGTGTCTGCACTTCCCTTGACTGGATTCAGTAGATCCCAAACACATGGGCAACCATGTGTTTGGGATGAACCCCATCGATTCTCCGGGATGTTTGGTTGATGGCGGAAAATTTTTCAAAACCCAGACAAAAACAACCATTCATATTGTCCTCTATCCAATCACACACTGGTTTGAATTCGAATGTCACCTAGGGAGCAGCATAGTGCAATTTAGCATAGGAATGAGCCTGGCAGCATATCAATGGTTTGGGTGTTACCTGTCCAGTACTCAGCTACTACTACCATTTTATATCACAGCTAACAAGATATATATATATATTTATAACAAGAGCAGATGAGACAATAGTATTGAGATGCCAAGAGAGAAAAGACCAAACCATTTCCATGCCATCTCAACAGCAGGACAGTTTCTTTTCACAGCATCCAGCAAGCACTGAGCAGGAAAATACTGAACATGAAGTTTGTGTGTTCCTTTCGCACACATGTGTTTTCTCATAAAGGCTTTCAAGTCAAAGTTCTGATCAACAGTGACAGATGACCACCTTGTGGCAACCAGTTAGTTGTTGACAGATGTTATAGTAT
Organism: Gymnoscopelus braueri; assembly: GCF_963280865.1. Lineage (NCBI taxonomy): Eukaryota > Metazoa > Chordata > Actinopteri > Myctophiformes > Myctophidae > Gymnoscopelus > Gymnoscopelus braueri. Next base: position 6,366,841 of record NC_137625.1, on the reverse strand, counting down.
ACTCTATATTTTAGATATCATTACCAGGTTTGAAGTATACTTGTTGTCCTGACTCCTAGTTACTTTGTATCACATACTCTAACTCCGTAGCCACTTCTCCTGTCGTTGGTTTACTAGGGTTCATGTTGTTTACTCTGATCTCGTACTTTGTAAGTTGCTCTAGTCTAGATAAGAGTGTCTGCTGAATTCCTAAATTGTAGATGTTCCCTCCAAATGTCTGTAGAGATCGCAGCAAAAATATTTTCCTAATAACAGTATAATTTTAGTGTTGCACTCCTCACATAAATGTAACCTCTCACCAGGAGACTAGCACAGTACATAGATATAAACGCTCTGCTGTGGTGCATCCGGCTTTGTCGAGCGTCTATGTGAACACAGTTGGCCCGCGTTCGGGGGAGGGAAGCCGGGCGGGGGAGGGTGATATTGAACCTTGAACCTGCAGGTGAGTCAGTAGGACACAATAGCAGTGACAAGGGAGGAATCAATTGGCATAACGACTAAATTGGGGGAGAAAAGGGGTAAAAGGCAACAAAAAAAAACATAGCCCTATAGACTTTGTTGACCGGGGTCCACCAGGGGTCTATACGGTACTAGGTCCCCTCCTTTTTCCCTCTACATCAGATGCTGGGCGAACGCGTTGTTGTGAACTTGTAGATCGGCTATTTTCACCAAACGTTCACCTCCGAATAGGTCCACTAGGGGTTCATGACATGTGGTTAAGGCAGTTGACTATCACACCATATTGGAAGACGTTTGATTAAAGTCCTGGAACGCATCTGTGTCACTTTAGATTTCTTTGGCTATTCAAAAATAGCAGATCTACAAGCTCATAGTGCGGCACTGAGTGCCGCGCTATGAGCTTGTAGATCTGCCATTTTTGAAAAATCTTTAAAAAATATATTATTATTTTTTCCAAAAACTGTTAGGATTTAGATTTTTTTTTAAAGAATCGCCTCAGGTCTTAAAGGGTTAAAGGGCTAAGAGCGATAATGCACGTCTTGAGAACCAGGGACAGTGATTTCCGTCCAGCCACCTTGGATCATTTCAATTCATCTTCTTAGTTTTTTTTCCCAGAATGGGATTCATGTACTGTAACGATGACGCATCATTTTATCTCAAACTCATGAGGAGAATCATTTCTTTATGCATGTTGTCTCTCCAGAGGTGGATGTGATCTGTAACATCCAGGCCACGGCTCCGTGCCTCCATCCGTTCCATGTGAAGGAGGCGGTGGAGATGATCACGCTGCAGGGATGTGACTCCGTCTTCGCCGTGGTCAGACGACACCAGTTCCGCTGGCAGGAGGTCAAGAAAGGACGTACGTTACTCACTACTGATTGATTGTCGTTTTAATTGACGAGAATGCATCTGAACATTACGTCACTGTCAGGCAGTGGTGGAAAGTAACGAAGTACATTTACTTAAGTACTGTACTTAAGTAAAATGTTTAGGTATTTGTACTTTACTTGAGTATTTCCAATTTCCAATACTTTTACATCCACTCCGCTACATCTCAGAGGCAAATATTGTGCTTTTTTACTCCACTACAATTATTTGAAAACTTTAGTTACTAGTTACTTTGCAGATATAAATTATTACATTATAAAACATACATTAACCACTTTAGCCCTATTTTATACCTAGGCTATTTGAAAATAGCCGATCTACAAGCTCACTAGCGACGCGTTGTGAGCTTGTAGATCTGCTATTTTCAAATATTTTAGTACTTTTACTTTTGGTACTTTAAGTATATTTTGATGCCAATACTTTTGTACTTTTACTCAAGTAAATTTTTTATTCCGGACTTTTACTTGTAACAGAGTATTTCTATATTGCAGTATTGGTACTTTTACTTAAGTAAAACATTTGAGTACTTTTTCCACCACTGCTGTCAGGCAGAAACCTTGTATCTTCATTATTTTTATGTTTTTTGTCCCATAAATTAATGCCCTACTTTTTAGTACAAGAGTGTCGCACAAAAGTAGTGAAAATAGCCACGTACAAGGTCTCCTTAGAGACAATATGTGTACATAGTACTGTATCTGTCAAAGGGATAAAACACAAAAATGTGTGTGTAAACTGAGCACCATGTGTTTTCTGGGGGGGGGGGGAGTGTATGTTGCCCATCATCAGCCCGTTCAGTGTAAAGTTATATAACAATGCATAATGCATTGGGGAGAGAGAGACGCTAATAATTAAATAGCCACATTCATTTGTCACATAAGGGGGTGTGTCCACGGAACAAAATAAAATGTATCAAATGGGGGTTTGTGGACTGATGCATGTCAAACTGGGGGTCCTGGAAATGAAAAATAGTGGTCAGTGTCAGTAAGGCCAAAGCAGAACTTTGGGAAACGTCAGATGAGGGAACAAATGCAGTTCCATTTAATTAGCAGAAAGTTGGGTGATATTAGTTTAAATAGTAGTTCCTGTAGTAGTAGATGAATGCTAGAGAAAGTGTGACATTGTTCTAGATGCCTCAGTGTCACAGTTTATATAGACATAATGACTTCAACCTGGGTATGATGATAAGTTAGGGTTGGGCTGTCCTGGGCTGTCACATAATCCAGTGTTTACCTAAAGATAATTTGCATGGCTTTGGGCTGTGTGTGTGTGCAGTGCACACACACACAGTGTGTAAACCTGTTCCCCTAGGGCAAAGTGTATAAACCTGTTCCCCTAGGGCAGGAATGGCGGTAATTAAAGGGCCGGTACAGCTGAAACACACTCATTGCAATGGAAAGCTGTCATTATGGTGCTTTTCGCTTAAGTGTTTGCTGATAATTCAATTTCCCTGTCCCTGTACCATAAACTCTGAAATAGATCTATTTAAAGCAGTTATTTGTGTTATGTGTAACCTTAAAGGGATATTTCACTTTCAAAAAAACTTTTGGTCATTTTATCGTCTACTCAGGCTTTTGTGAGCCCCCCAGACCGTTTTTAAGTTGCTTGATTCAGTATTTAGATATTTGATATTCATTTTATCAGACACCCCCCCTTCCTATACAAACCCATTATAACTTCAAACTTTTTAACATGTTAGATTCATCAAAAACACCCGTCCTTGGTTCTGGTGACTAACCCTGCCCTCCTAATACGCGAGGGGGCCGTGTTTTTCCGATTACTCTTTTCATTTATTTTATTACATTTTTTGATTGTATTTAATTTTTATAATTTTCCAAAAAATATATAAGCTTTTTTGAAAGTGAAATATCCCTTTAAGCTTTCTCCTCGCTAGCCTTCCTAGCTTGAGAGATGACCAAGCCATTGAATTTAAACCTTAAGCTTCTTCTCACTGTCCTTCCTAGCTGGAGAGACGACCACACCACTGAATATAAACCCTGCTAAAAGACCCCGGCGCCAAGACTGGGATGGTGAACTGTGTGAGAATGGATCCTTCTACTTCGCCACTAAAGACCTCGTACTGAATCAAGGAGCACTGCAGGTGATTGACTTGAATTGTCATTGATTTGCCCCATCCCTACTTGGAACAACAGTGATATCCTGCTGTGAAGATGGTTGAACTCCCACTGTCGTTTTTTCTTCTTTTCACACTGACTGATATAGATCACAGGGCTCTGCTTGTTTGTTTGATATTAGAAGTGTTGAATAGGAGATTAGAATAGATAATAATAGATAGATTTTGGTGTCACACGTGATGTGTTTTTCAAACAGTCTGTTGTCATCCCCTCTCCCCGTTCATTACCGTGTCTGCAGGGTGGTAAGGTCGCCTACTATGAGATGCTGCCAGAGTACAGTGTGGACATCGATGTGGACATCGACTGGCCTGTAGCCGAACAGAGGGTCCTCAGGTGGGACAAACTAACCACACATACACATTTTTTTTAAAAATACTTTTATTGCAAGATAATTTCAGGTTTACATTTGATATTTGCATTTCATTTCTTATTTTCTTGCAACGTTTTCTTTTTCTTTTTTTCCCCTATCTATACACCCAGTGTTAAAAAGTAAAATACAATAATCAGAAAGTAATAACTATAAATAAAAATAAATAGGTAATTACACATCAGTCAATGCAAGTTATCCTAATACTAATACCTGTTAAATTATAATAATTATAATACTAGTGATATTTAATAATGCTAACTTAACAAATTAAAATAAAAACGGTGGGGGGGGGGGGGGTGTCCTCTATGTTGCCAACACGATTTTGCTGTCTCTGCATTTATGTCAGTTCTCGACGATCTGACTGCCTTTTTCATAGATTTTTTTATTTATTTTTATTTAAAAAAAAAAAATCCATATATAATTTAAGTAAAAGATCACAGCCCGAACCACAGTCTCACTCATTGTCCCAACTTAGTCAAGCGGTCCCATAATTTGTCCATTTACTCCATCTTCTATTAAACTCGGGCTCATTGTTTCTAATTCGAAACGTTATTCTCTCCATTTCACATATTTCCTGTACTGTTTCTTTCCATTTTTTAGGCCTTGGACTTGAAGGCATTAGCCAGTTCCTTGTTACCTGTTTAAGGGCTGCGGTTCGAAGGATTCTGTATATGTATTTATCCATTTCTTGCATTAGTTCTACCGGTAATTTCCCCAAAATAATGTTTACAGAGTTGAGTGTTCTTTTCAAATTGAAAATCTTAGTAATATCTTCTGTAATTGACTTCCAGAACGAATTTAGAATGGGGCAGAAGAAGAAAATGTGCGAGTGGTTTGCCCTCATCTCGCCACATTTTCTCCAACATGCCGATGTAGCAGATTTATTAATTTTGGAGAGGATGTTTGGTGTAATAAAAAATCTAGTGTATAGTTTCCATGCAAATTCTCTCCAATATTTGGAGTTAGTTGTTTTATGAATTTCTCTGCATACTTGTTTCCACTCCATTTCAAGCAATTAAAAACACACATTCACATTAATGGCGGTCCTCTTCACGTTGGTTGCGAGTTGTGACTACCTCACTTGTTTTCCTTATGTCCCTTCGTGTCACTCTCTCTCCCCCCCCCTCTCTCTCTCTCTCTCTCTCTCTCTCTCTCTCTCTCTCTCTCTCTCTCTCTCTCTCTCTCTCTCTCTCTCTGTCATATATAAGCTTCTGGCATGTAGTTTTATTTGTCGTCTCGGACTTGTTTTTTTTATCTGCACTGTTTCTATATCGGCACTAATCCCCCATTTTTACATATTTTCTTATATTTTACTGTCTCTCGTGTGCTGTTTCTCTGACAACCCCCCAACTCTCTCTCTCTCTCTCTCCCTCTCCAGGTACGGTTACTTTGGGCGAGACAAGCCCGAGGTGGTGCGTCTGTTGTTGTGTAAGGTGTCTGGATGTCTGACAGACGGCCAGATGATTGTGTCTGCGTCTGGAGAGGAGATGGTCTCCATCAACACCAGAGACACCATGGGCTTACGCATGCTGAACAGAGAAGGAGTGGAGGTATAAAAATGTATAATAATAAAAATTATAATACAGGATTTTTTTGTTGCCATTTTTAACTTTAGCCCTAAAGCAGAAAAAGCAGATCTATAAACTCACAACATGTTGCAGTGTGACACGATTGTGACATTTTGACTTTCCCATTGGTTAAAATAGGTTTGAAATAGAGAAAAAGCATGTTGATTATAATTCCACCTTTCCATCTTGGAGCCCTTTTAATTGACTGTATGGTTGTTACTCTTTACCCCCCACCAGGTGGTGCTGTTGACCTCCAGTGAGGACCCCATGAGCAAGGTATTGTGTGACACAGTGGCCCAGAGAACGGGCTGCAAGGTCAGGCAGACTGGGGTGGAGCTGCTGGGGGACATGAAGCACATGCTGGAGGAGCGAGGCCTGGACTGGAAGGAGGTGGCTTATATGGGTAAAACAGTTATTAAATGTTTACATGAATAATCTATTGTTGTGTTATTATATTAATGATAATAATAATGAATTGCATTTTTATGGCGCTTTTCTAAGTACTCAAACTTACTCAAAGCGCTTTACAATGGTTCATTCATTCATACAGGGGGGGACATTGGGAGGTGGAGCGGCGAACAGTCGACGCCAGCGTCCCCACTTTTCCCACATTCACCCACCAATGGTGGCAAGCTAGCGCCGACCGAACCTAATATTATATTAGGGCTGGACTGGAAAGATGTAGCTTATGTGGGTAAAACCAGTTGTTAAATAGTATTTAATAATAATGTTTATATGAGTAAGAGCAGTTTATCAGCTAGTTCATCCAGCAGGCTGCTACCTATATACATAAGAGCTAGGCCGATGCCTGATTTTTGGGTCCAAGCCTGATTTTGGAGAGTCTGATTACCCACGTTTTGACTGGTATTTTGTCAAAAAATGTGAAATGTTCTACTCAATTTGATTTAAGTTTGAGAACATTTAACTTCTAACCATACATTTTTTTAACACAAACTGAACTGTATTTTATTTAACCGCTTACGTGAGCTCTATTTAAAACAAATTCACTTTTGTCAGCTTGTAGATCTGCTATTTTAGAAATCTTTTCTCGCCATTAATGACATGACGTGGTGTGGTTAATAATCGGGACACATAATTATATTGATGTCATTGAAAAGGTTAAATAATGGCAGATATATTGGTGTGGCTCTAACCTATAGCCACCTGTGCTTTCTCCCTCCTCTACCTCACAGGCAACGATGAACCGGACGTAGAGTGTCTGATCCTGGCAGGTTTGAGCGCGGTACCGCGGGACGCACCGGTGCTGGCGGTCAACGCCGCAAAGTACAGCTGCCACGGCGCCGGGGGCGTGGGGGCCGTCCGGGAGTTCGCCGAACACATCCTTCTTCTCAAGAAGAAGGCCAAGTCTCAGATGGAACAGGACCGCATCAACCGATTTTAAACACTGGACCGTAAAAAACTATCCTGACCGGTCTGAGTCTCAATCAACAACACCACAATGCTGTAAACCTTATCTCCACATTATTGGTCCTCACTAATGCATTGGTTCTAAAACATTTTCATGTCAAGGATCCCAAAAGTTATATGTATTTGGCCACAGACACCCATTTGAAAATTATTTGTGCCAGGGGCCCCCATAAGAAAAGATTTGTGTACTATAAAGAAAACATCACATGGATGCACCTGGGACGTATCATCAGTGTTGTACCCTATAGAAATAAAGGTAGAAACGGGGGATTAGGATTAGGTAGGGATTGCGAGCCTGGGTTTTGGGTGTGGTTTTAAACGTGGCTATGATGTGAGCTGGGAGTGAGTTCCATAGACCACTGAGAAGGCCCTGTCAAACTTGTGTTTATTAATTGATGCAACGACCGTGGATAGCATTCTAATGTTACAAAAAGATAAAGACTGTAATGTCCATTATCTTGAAATTTCCACCAATTATGTCATTGTCAGGTATTGTATATTTTCAAGTTATCCACAACTTGCCTTTGAGTCACAGAGCGAATAGAAAGAAATGAGGATTATGAGGACCAATAAAGATAATGTTGAATAAAGGTGCAAAACACAGGTTTTTGTAGTACTTCTACATGAACAGCCATATACCAGTTAAGGTATAAGTATCACAATTCAGTTCACAGTAATAGGCAATATTTTGATTACCACAGAGATGGTAAGAAGAAGAAAAAAGTTAAATGGAAGTGCTGCAGTCTTTCATCTCTAAGCGTATCAGAGCTATCATACGGTAATTTTGTTTATGTGAAAACCACAGCTTTTGGAAATCAAATCCATTCAGTGTGTTTCAGCATTTCAACAGATCTTATTATTTATTCACATTCTGGTCTGCAGTGCATTGTCTGTGTTGAGGAACGCTTCCAAGGATACAGAGAGTAGGCCTTGTATGCACTCTTAGTTCAGCCAACACCAAAATGACTTTAATAATTTATTTTTACATGATTAAACCATTAGACTACTGGTATAATATGCTGACACTTTAATGGTACAGGTTTTATTTTCAAAGGCTGTGAACATGCACATTTGATTACATTCTGTTGAATGTAGTCTTATTTGTATTCAGTGTTGGTAGGGATTTGTTTTCGTTTTTTGATCTCTGTAGTTCTCTACTCTGACTTCTTTTCATTAAGTTAAATCTGTGGTTTTAATTGTTAATGTCATCAAAATAAGCCCCATGTTGCTCTTGTGAGATTCATGGTTGACTGTGATGGACATTGAGTGCAATATTGTAATGTTTCAAGGCAAAATCCATGGAATACAATGGTGTTTTCAATGAGAAAAATATGTTTAAAATTTGTCTACAGATTCAAGGCTCAGAGTGATTCTTTTGTGAGCGTTCAGATACAGTTTGAATACATCAACAGGGACAAACTTTCATTCAGGTCACATTCACATGGCCAGAACGTATTACATCCTGCCTGCTTATACTGTAGTTTACAGCAGGGGTTTACAGCAGCATGGCAACCTTTTTGACAAGAAGTGTCAAGTTTTCATTTTCTTGATAATCAGTGTGCCATATCAACATAAAGTTTAATTATGACACCACATAAAAATATTATTTTTCCATCTGTTTTTGATTGTCTAGACTATACATAACCTTTATTTTTTTCTTCTTCTTTAGAAATATTTTCTTTCACATCAGGATGTATTGATCATTAGACTCAAGAGCAATAACCCACCTATCACCCAGACTCCCTCCCCAGTCAGATTTAGGACTTTGAATTAATGTAGAATTATGTGCAGGATGTAATTTGTATATAGATGTGAGGGGACTTAATTTAACTGAAACTAAACTAGTGCCAATGATCACCCTCCCCTGTGCCAATGTTGGCACCCGTGGGCTGTGCCTAAGCCTGGTTTACAGTATAGTGAGTAGCTACAATATATTTTAATTCCAGTGGAGGGCAGTATTGCTATTGTAGGAGTTCAGATAATTAAGACACATGTACTTTCAACAATTTAAGTAATATGCTGACATTTATAGTATTCAGCTGTAAGAGGTCAACAAACCAAACATGCAGGGCTGACCTTACATACTGTAACAAGAAAGGGATGACAGAACTATACACAACATTAATGGAAAAGCTACAGTATGTATACAGTAGATACAGCATAAAACTTTCAGAGACCAAAAAGAAAGATTACCTTCATGCTAAAGTTACTTTGCCCTCAGCTACATTTTCTAAAAGTGCTTACTTTGAAGATGTTCTTAGTTTTGTGTCAAGTGTTTGACCACATGAGGTGTCAAAATGTCTCTGCCAATATTTAAAGTGGCACTATGACTATGCATCTTTTTTTTAATGAATACAATAACATTGTCTATTTCTCGCTTCAAATGTTTTCAAAAACATTCTTGAGAGCAATGTTTAGTTATAAATTCTGGTTCCGCCTCACCAGTCCGACACGTCACTATTCCGACAACCTGTTAGTCCGACATCCCGGTCGAAAAAGCGAGGTGTCAGAGGGACCTACAGGAAAGGAGGAGTGGTGCGTGCTCCCACCCCGTGCCAACCAGGTGGCGCTGTGCCTGGGGCCAGCGACCCCCAGGGGGTCCGCAGTCCACCTCTGTGCCCGGGACGGTGGGTTCCTGGGGCGGGTGGAGGCAGCCGCCGGGGCGCCCGGAGGGGGTGTCTGGGCCCTGTCCCCCCTTCCCCCCCACCTCTGGGCACCAGGGCGAGAGGGGGGCACGCCTGCCATCGGGTGTCCAGGCGGAGAGGCCCTTCGGACGGGCTCGATGAGCACGGCGACAGACCTGGAGGTTGTGAAGTGTGAAAATCACATTAAATCTATAGGGCCCAGGTGCTGCTAGGCCCCCGGCCTCTTCACCACCCCCCTCTGGGCTGCGGGAGGGCCTCCGGGGCTGTGGGTCGCGGAGGGCCGGTGGAGGGCTCGTTGGATCCGAGCCGGCAGTGCGCACATGGCGGTGACACGGTGCCCAGCGGCTGCTGGGCTCTGCCCGTCCTCCCTCCCTCCTTTCAAATTATCTGGCCCCCCGGCGTGACGTTAAACTATCAACTTTTGTCAGAGTGCGCCTGCCCTCCCTGCTGGTGCTAAATCCATGGGTACCCCCAGGGGCGTGCTGCGTTTGTACCACCAGGTCCCTGCGGTTCCTGGGCCGCGAGGTGTCTCTTAACTTATTGTCCGCCAGCATCCTATAGTTTGTATAGTTGTCTCCGCCAGGCCGAAAGGCATGGCGAGAGTATGTTTTGCCCCCTGTCCGTCCGTCCGTGTGTGTGTGTGTCCGTCCGTGTGTGTGTCCGTCCGTCTGTGAGCAGCTAATCTCCGGCACCGTTGGCTTGATCACAGCGCCACTGTGCAAACACACTCCCTGGATGCCAATTCAGAACCTTTGCCCCAATTTTTCTCATGGGCCTTTTATAGCGCCACCAGGAGGCCGATTTGTGCAAAACATATTTTTTGACAGTACTCCTAGAGATTTTGTCCAAAAATCCCGCAAATCGGTACACACTATCTCTATAGTCATTAAACAAAACGGGTCTTTCAGATTTCTCATATTCCATCCTGATTGGCTAAAAATGTCTTCCAAAGTTTGCAGGAGTGCTCCGTTTTGAACAAAATGCCTCAAATCATGAACACAGCATGCAATTTCCGTGAAATTTTGCACGCACATTGCCATTAGGCCGAGAAAGAACTACCATTTGAATTTTTTCAAATCAGCCTCATGGTGGCGCTATAACAGGCCGATTCGTGTTTTTACCTATAATTGCACCGATCTGTGTAAAACTTTGTATGCACAGTGACACTCCCTAGAGGTCAAGGAAAAACCTTTGCCCTGCATTTTTTACATCTGCCTTTTATAGCGCCACCAGGAGGCCATCTTATGTAAAACACATTTTTTTATACTACTCCTTTCAATTTTATCCAAATTTCACACAAATCGGTACACATGATCTCTATAGTCATGTGATCACGACGGATGTGTTTGATTTTTCATATTCCATACTGATTGGCTAAGATTGACATGTAAAGTTTGCATTATTGGCTTGTTTTGAACAAAATTCCGCAAATCATGAACGCAGCGTCCGATTGCGCTCAAACTTTGCACGCACATTCACACTATGTTCAGGAACAAATGCCACCCTTTTAACATTGGCCTGTTATAGCGCCACCAACAGGTCTAATTTAGCGAAACACATGTTTTTAACAAAATGCCTCAAATCATGAATGCAGTCAGTGTCCGATTGTCGTGCAAGGCCTAAGAAGAAATGGCACCCTTTTCACGTTGGCCTATTATAGCGCCACCAGGAGGCCACAATAGCCTACCTGACCTGGTTGTACATGTATTCATTGTTTTACAATGAATGACTGATGACAGGTTGGTCTACCTATGATCCTAGATGACTATTTCTATGCATTTGATGTATTACCTTGTGTTTACCGTGTCTACTGTAAGTCACTCTGGATTAAGTCAATGAATCAATAGTAAATTGTGTAGGTTTGATTGTTGTAAGTGGAGCTATAAGCATGGCTTTTGTATTTCAATGTGTGTAATCAAATAATCAAAGGCCGACTGTCCAGCTCCCTAAACCCATTAAGACCTGATGCTGATTCCACAAATGCCTTCTAAATAAGTAATTCTCACACTGTTTTCGTGCCAAGAACCCCCAAACTGATATGTATTTGGTCGCGGACCCCCATCTGAAAATGTTTCGTGCCAGGGACCCCCAGAAGAGAAGATTTGTCAAAATTATTCAAAAACGCGTTCAAGATTTTTTTTGGGATAAAAACTAGCAGATGTACAAGCTCGCAGCGCGGCACCAAGTGAGCTTGTATATATCTGCTAGTTTTGAGAACCACTGTTCTAAATCCTTTTTTCTGAAAAACGTATAAAGCTAAAATCTAAAATGACACAGATGCTATCCCGGTTTTAATGGGTTAAAAATAAGTCCATAGAAAATGTGAAAGTATTCTGTCTCTCTATAGTGGGCTTCAGACTTGTCCTCCAGCGACGTCTCCAGTCATCTCAATCCTCCATACAACCAGCTACTGTAGCTCATCACCAGTACTTTCCACAGCTGCATCTTTCTTTAGTATGTAGGTATGTATAGCCTTGTGATTGATGTTCGAGTGTTGGACATTTCTGGCTACAAACATACAAAAATACAAACCAATAACACAATTGAAGGTATAAAATGCTTCCATGATCTAAATGCTAGTAGCTCACTATAGGACAGTGGCATTTTTTGTCTTGACTCACTCAGGGCAGCAGTGGCTCAGGAGGTAAAACAGGTATTTGGGAGTCAGAAGGTTCCCAGTTTGATGCCCAGCTCTTAATGGCTGCATTTCGAAGTGTCCTTGAGCAAGACACTGGACCCCCAACTGCTCCTGATGAGCAGGTCGATGTCTTACATGGTTTCCTCTGCCTTCAGTGTGTGAATGTGTGTTTTATGGTAGCACATCATGTGTACCAGTGTTCTGCTGTTGTGGTGTGTGTGAATGGGTGATGGTGAAGTACATTGTAAGGTGCATTTTTGTGGTCAGATGACTAGAAAAAGTGCCAAATAAATGCTGTCCATTAATTTACTCTGTCAGTCAGAGGCAAGTTGTGGATAGTTTGAAAATTCACCTGCAGATGACAGGAAGAGCTAGATTTCAAACCTATGTTTATTAATTAATAAACTTGTGGCTACGTTTTAGCATTCTAATGTTCCAGGAAGATAAAGGCTGTAGTTTCCATTTTCTAGAGATCCCAGTCAATTATGTCATTGACAGGTTTCATTTAAATCCACAGCGCACATTATTTGAAGACATTCACACAGACACACACACACACACACACACACACGCACGCACGCACGCACGCACGCACGCACACACACACACACACACACACACACACACACACACACACACACACACACACACACACACACACACACACACACACACACACACACACACACACACACACACACACACACACACACACACACACATTCATTCAGGGCACATTCACATTCCCTGAATGAATTATAACCTGCCTGCCTATTATTTATAGTTGGTAATTACAGTATATCTTCATTCCTGTGGAGGGCAGTATTGTTAATGTAGGTGTTAGACAATTTAGACATGTGTGCTCACATACATATTCAACTCCACAAACCAAAAATTAATGGCTGACCTTAAATAATATATAATAATATCAATAAAAAAGCTACGTATAGAATGATAAACTGCATACACATGGGCCCAAAAATAACTTAAAATCTAACTTAAAAAAGCACCTAAATTTACTTTTTAGAATAAATCAGTCAGTGTGTGTGAGAAATTGTTCAAGTGAAAGAAATTGCTCAATTTCAAATAGTGCTTATATACTTTGAAGATGTTTATTCTTTTGTATAAACTACAGTAATTTATTTTTTGGGATAAAAACTAGCAGATGTACAAGCTCGCAGCGCGGCACCAAGTGAGCTTGTATATATCTGCTAGTTTTGAGAACCACTGTTCTAAATCCTTTTTTCTGAAAAACGTATAAAGCTAAAATCTAAAATGACACAGATGCTATCCCGGTTTTAATGGGTTAAAAATAAGTCCATAGAAAATGTGAAAGTATTCTGTCTCTCTATAGTGGGCTTCAGACTTGTCCTCCAGCGACGTCTCCAGTCATCTCAATCCTCCATACAACCAGCTACTGTAGCTCATCACCAGTACTTTCCACAGCTGCATCTTTCTTTAGTATGTAGGTATGTATAGCCTTGTGATTGATGTTCGAGTGTTGGACATTTCTGGCTACAAACATACAAAAATACAAACCAATAACACAATTGAAGGTATAAAATGCTTCCATGATCTAAATGCTAGTAGCTCACTATAGGACAGTGGCATTTTTTGTCTTGACTCACTCAGGGCAGCAGTGGCTCAGGAGGTAAAACAGGTATTTGGGAGTCAGAAGGTTCCCAGTTTGATGCCCAGCTCTTAATGGCTGCATTTCGAAGTGTCCTTGAGCAAGACACTGAACCCCCAACTGCTCCTGATGAGCAGGTCGATGTCTTACATGGTTTCCTCTGCCTTCAGTGTGTGAATGTGTGTTTTATGGTAGCACATCATGTGTACCAGTGTTCTGCTGTTGTGGTGTGTGTGAATGGGTGATGGTGAAGTACATTGTAAGGTGCATTTTTGTGGTCAGATGACTAGAAAAAGTGCCAAATAAATGCTGTCCATTAATTTACTCTGTCAGTCAGAGGCAAGTTGTGGATAGTTTGAAAATTCACCTGCAGATGACAGGAAGAGCTAGATTTCAAACCTATGTTTATTAATTAATAAACTTGTGGCTACGTTTTAGCATTCTAATGTTCCAGGAAGATAAAGGCTGTAGTTTCCATTTTCTAGAGATCCCAGTCAATTATGTCATTGACAGGTTTCATTTAAATCCACAGCGCACATTATTTGAAGACATTCACACAGACACACACACACACACACACACACACGCACGCACGCACGCACACACACACACACACACACACACACACACACACACACACACACACACACACACACACACACACACACACACACACACACACACACACACACACACACACACACACACACACACACACATTCATTCAGGGCACATTCACATTCCCTGAATGAATTATAACCTGCCTGCCTATTATTTATAGTTGGTAATTACAGTATATCTTCATTCCTGTGGAGGGCAGTATTGTTAATGTAGGTGTTAGACAATTTAGACATGTGTGCTCACATACATATTCAACTCCACAAACCAAAAATTAATGGCTGACCTTAAATAATATATAATAATATCAATAAAAAAGCTACGTATAGAATGATAAACTGCATACACATGGGCCCAAAAATAACTTAAAATCTAACTTAAAAAAGCACCTAAATTTACTTTTTAGAATAAATCAGTCAGTGTGTGTGAGAAATTGTTCAAGTGAAAGAAATTGCTCAATTTCAAATAGTGCTTATATACTTTGAAGATGTTTATTCTTTTGTATAAACTACAGTAATTTATCTCAGAGCCTTCTATTGGAGAGTTACGTCAATGAGGGGGCAAGAAACAGCACCGGTCAAGTGGTTCATGTAAACTCGAAATAGTGACACGCTCATAGACTCCAGTGCATTTCGCAAACTTCCGGTTCAGGGCTTTGTCACTATTCGCCAATGGAAGGCTGTGTAGAAGACCTGGCCCGATGAAGTGAACGGAGGTGACGCAACTCTCCTTAAATGGCTCTGGTTTATCTAATTCAGTGGTTCTCAAAGTAGGGTGCGGGGACCCCCAGTGGTCCTTGAGTCCCCAGCTAAATGACATGAAATGGCATCAAAATCTGGTTTAACAGACTCCCTATATACATCAGCTATTTGAAAATAGTCGAACTAGAAGCTGAGCTTGTAGATCAGATATTGGGATATTTTTGAAATATTTTAACAACACAAATCTTGTATGAAGGTCCCTGGCACAAAATATTTTCAGATGGGGGTCCGTGGCCAAATACATATTAATGTGTGGGTCCTTGATCTATCCACTGGTCTAGTTTACACATCTGTCCAAAGGACTGCAACACTTCAGTAAGGTCAGGTTTATAGTATGACAGCAGTGTCTTTTTGATCTGATGGAGAAGAATAGCAGTAACACAGGCTGTACAACTCCATTCATCACAGAACAATTATTATAGGTTACCTTGTCAAACTGATGCACTTTCATTGATGAGGTGAAATTGAAAGACCTACTGTAGGCCTAAATGTGGCACAGAAAACAATGTAGAGCTAAGTGAGAGAATACTTGTTTTTATCAAAGCTGTCAGTGTTTGATAAAGTTTCTCGCAGAATGCTGTTATGTGTCTTTAATCACTGCAATGAATTCCTCCACTTCTATCTCAAGCAGCAGTGTTTTATGTGATGCATTAGAGTAAAATCTATTAGGACTAGGGCAGGGGGGGGGCAACCATGTCTGTAAAGTCGACTAGTCGATTCTGAGGGGCTTTTTACCAGGAGGAGTACTCTACTAATTTGTTTAACCACACCTAACAAGACGATACAATAGTACTGAGAATTAGTTCACAAAGAGTTGCCATGAGACAAAAGACAATGTCCACGCAGAAAGAAGATCATTATGTTGTATTATTTTGAATGGAAAATGTATTTGTCTCATCAGTAACAACAGCAATGGTGAAGAAACAACTTGGAAAGACACTTTCTGAAAAAACACAAATCATTTGTCTAGACCTCTCCAGCCAAGAAAAAGGAAGAAGGAACTGAGATCTCAGCCATATATGTATTTGAGTACCGTACATGAAGCTGGATCAAGTGCTGTCAGCAATATTTTAACTATGTATTTGTCTCGTCAGCAAAAACGATGCAGGTATGGTGAACCACAAATCATTTGACTAGACTTCTCCAGACAAGAAACAGGAAGAAGGAACTGAAATCGAAGCCATGTTATGCACCATTGTACTAAGCAACATTGTTGTCATCAGAAAAATAACTTGGAAAGACAGTTTCTGACAAACCACAAGTCATTTATCTAGACGTCTCCAGCAAACAGGAACTGAGAAAAAACAAGGAACTGAAATCTCAACAATGGCAAAAATATTTCTGTATACGACTTGACGTTGTCTTGAGGCTTAAGTAAACAGGGTTATTCAAACATGTTTTTAGCACTTGAGAAAAATCTCCAAAATAATCAATCATAATCAATAGAGTTTTAAATGCCTCATCTCATCAAGTCTAGATTACTGTAACGTTCTCTACTCGTGTCTCAGCAAAGGCACAATGCACTGCCTGCTTCCAGACTCATTACAGTAAATAGTTAGGGAATTTTAGCTTACCAGGATTAGGAGCTAAGCTAAGCTAAGTCTCCCCCTAAGCTAAGCTTCATGGGGTGTGACTGAAGATACCTTCATTGCAAAGGATGCAAGTATTATGGTAGATCAAGTGTGCCAGCTAGCACTTGAACCACTTGACCCAGACAATGCCCTGCGTCTTTTCTTCCTGCCTGGCCGTTGGTCTTGCTCATCTTGCTCTAAAGAATAGATTATGTTTAAAGTTTTTATTAAATTATGATGTCACTCACAACATAGAATAGGATTGAAATCTGCAAGTGGCAACTTTCATCATAATGAAAAAAAAACGTACGATATCCAGTGGATATACCTCTTGCACGACTGTATAGCTTTTGTTTTGCATTCCAAATGGTATCTTAGTTTGGGGTCATCTCAGTTTTTCCAGTCCTCATGTAGTCTTCTGATTAATGCTGCATCATCCACACTCTCAGAATAAGACAAAATCTGTACATAGCCTTTTTGGGTGACTTTTGAGAGCTTTTGAATCTCAGTCTCAGGACCACCGCAGCTGAAGCACCTTAAGCCACAAGCTACAGAATCCTCTTCCATGTTGTCTACTAAAAGACAAGTGTCATGATTGTTTAACTAATGGTTGTTCAATGTAAGCAATAGGCTAGAGAAATTTGACATCTAAATTCACAGTAATCAAAAGTTTTGCCAGCAGAGGAAAATAAATGCCAAAAAGTAGATAAACTACCGTACCTTAAAATCGTCCAGAAATATTTGCCAGGATGCAACACTCCCGCTCCTTCCCCACATGCAGACAGTGTATCCCACTGAGCATGTGCACAGTAGGTGTACACTCTTATCAAGTGTTTAGCAATATTTTCTTATTTTATTTTTCAGAATAGAATCAATTCAACAACACCCCAATCCCCTACCATTGATTATACACTGATTATACACTAACAATAACCAATATACCAATATTAGATGGCCAGGGAGACATTTTTACTCAAAAATAATGGTTGGAATGGATTCAGCACCCCTGAAAACCCCTAGTTAGACACCTCACAAGACTTTTATTTCTTTTCATATTTTTCACCCAAGCCCTCTGGGCTCCTTAACTTTGATTGGCTCTCCAGGATTTTCCACGAGGAGTTGGGTTTAAATAAATTGAGAGGTGATTCTAGACACCTATAAGAACACATTGGTGAAGAAAGCTATTGGTAGTAAATTTTTTCACAGATGGTCCAAATATTTTGCTAAAATTCCCTAGCTATTAGTTAAGGAATTGTTGTCTGCCATGATGAAACCACGTAACTTGGCTATTGTCAAATGTGTGGGGCATTCCAAAGAGGACTCAGAGATAGCCCGGGGGAATAATCTAGTTGACAGCCTAGCAAGAGAGGCTGCTTTGTATGGTCAATTCCCTCCTTGGCTGAACATGAGTATGGCTTTGTCCACAGCAACTACCCCTGATGAACCTATTCCATTTAGTAAGGTTGATTTAATGGCATTTCAGGCAAAGACACCGAAAAGGCTATTGAAGTCATGGAATAAGAAAGGGTGTAGACAAGACTCAGATGGTTTGTGGAGAGCTAATGATGGACGCATTGAGTTACCTGACTGTGCCGATGAACCTCTTATAAGCTATGTTCATGGTGTAACACATGTTAACTACAAGGCTGTGACAGCCTATATCTCCAGGCTGTTTCTGGCGATAGGTTTGGAGAAGAGAGTCAGGGATTACATCCGCTGCTGTTTGATATGTGCACGCTGTAATCCTCATGTGAACCCTTCTAAACATGACCATCTCCCGAAACCAGAAGGCCCATTCCAACAACTGCAGATTGATTTCACACACATGCCTAAATGTCGCGGTTTTGGTTTCTTATTAGTAATCACGGATCGCTTTTCTGGCTGGATTGAAGCCTATGCTACTAGGAAGGAAAATGCTCAGACTGTAGTTAAATGTTTAATTGAACAGTTAATTCCAAGGTTTGGGGTCCCTCAGGGAGTGGATTCGGACCAGGGCCCTACGTTTACCTCTAGGGTAACTAGACGCTTAGCTGAAGCTCTAGGAATTAATTGGACATTTCATATTCCTTATCATCCCCAAAGTTCTGCTCAAGTTGAGAGAGCAAACAGATCTATCAAGGATAAATTAGTGAAAATACATGAGTCTCGAAAAATGACGTGGATTGATGCATTGCCTTTGGCATTGTTGTCATTAAGAGCTATGCCGAACCAAAAGACAGGGCTATCTCCCTATGAGATTCTATTTGCACGTCCCTGTTCACTGGGTGTTCTGATGGAAGAGAGACCTCCGTTTGATTTGACACAATTACAAGAGATGCAACAAGAATATGTCAAACGTTTGTTTGTTTTTGTTTCTAAGTATTATCAACAGGTTCTCGACTCTCTGCCCAGTCCGGGGGATGAACCGCTGCATTCATTTAGTCCTGGTGACTATGTTTTAATTCGTAGCCTGAAGGCGACGAAAGGAGAGCCACGCTACGGACCACCCGTCCAGGTTCTTCTGTCGACACGGACTGCACTTAAGGTCAAAGGGCAGCCACAATGGATCCATGCATCAAGGGTCCGGGCAGCTCCCCTACCGAGCTCAAGCAGCCAGGGGGAGACCCCACCATGATCACACAGGCACAAAGAGGATGGTTTGGCTTCATTGGAATGTTTATTAAGGGAATGACTATGCATGTGGCTATGTGCTTTCTAGTAGTTTCTGTGATTTCTCTAATAACTGCATGGCCATACCTGTCCCTCTCATCTCCGCCGAGTGTGACTAACGTTAACACTATACCTACATTTGCCTATGCTAAACCTAGTGATTCCTTTTCAATGCATGGTTTCATAACTTGGTTTATGCCTGCTCATTTTAAACATCTCTCTACAGCTAAAGTGCGTGCAGCTCGTGCTGTGAATGTTGATGTTTCTGACAATGCAACCTTTGATAATGCTAGTATTGATTTAGGCCTGTTACACCACAAACCTTTGTCCGAAAAGGAAATACATTGTTTCTGGTATGGTGTCAATGCATATGCTAGTAAGCCTTTTTACATCCATGCACTCCGTCTGAATCTACTGCCGTCTAGCGCTGATGAGGATACACATCCGTACTTTGCCAACATAACTGGTGAGTATGAGTCGGTAGATGGTTCGGAGAAGGTGTATGCATGTCCATACAAGGTGAAAAAGGGAAAGGTTTATCCTTCTGTCGATTACTGTAATAAAATGTGGACACGTCTTCTTAGTAAAGGGAAAATGCTGGTTCAAAAGGATTTGAAGGTACAAAAAGAATTCAAACCTATATTACTAAAGGCAAGACAGGAAAGGAAACCTGCTGTATGTGTGAAAGGAGACCAGATGAGGCGTCCTCCCAGAACGACTCTTACAGACAAACCTCCTATTGTTGATTTTATGGGGGAGACAACTGGGTGTACTATACAACTTGATTTAACTTCCATGTGGGGTTTTCCTGCGACTAATTGGGTGATCTGGATGTGTGGGGATAATCTCCATACATATTTACCAACATATTGGTATGGTATGTGTGCTCCCTATTGGGTGTCACAAGCATTGAAATTTTATCCTATGGAAAAAAAAGATTCTGACACTGAATGGTCTTATGATTTGCATAAAGATAACACCACCACTACATTTATGTTAGAAGATAATCCAGAGCAACTGTTCTTAGATTTAGAAGTACATCAGAATTCAAATCATCCATTTGCTTTGAATTTCTGGTATAAGGCTATGGAACATAAAGTTAGGAAAATTACTCCCCACTCTTGTTATGCCTGTTCTTTGATCCCTCATTCCACAGATGAAGTTTTTCCTTTCATGGCTAGGCCATTGACGGGACCCGATGGACTTCCAACTTTGTGTATGGTGGCTTATCAATATATTATACAATCACATTCTACGGTAGGCGTGCAATCCATAGAAAAGGTAAGACCGAGACCAATTATAACACCCAATAATTTTCATGTGGGTAAGACTAATGGCTTGATTTATGTGGAAGCCGGTGTGTTATATAAGATGACACAATACGTCATTCATTTCAACATCTCTGTACGTGATGACAATGGAGTTGATAACCCCACTACCCATGCCATTATATTTTCGGTACCTGAAACCTATCCATCTTTGTCATTGTGTCCTATATTCTATGAAAGACATATGAATCGAATTCCAGTAGATCTCTCTATGGAGCCCACTAAGATAGCTGCCATGGTGAATGATTCTTCTGTTTTTGATTTCTGTATTAAAGGAGATTCACAATCGTATAGGACCAATTACGTAGGTACATTGCTGCCTTCTCAATGTTTAGACACTATTAAGATAGGAGAATTGTCTCATCTTGCTGGGATGGGGTTATCTCCTGTGTCTTCACTATATTGGTGTTGTGGTGGAAATGTTTGGACAAGTCTTCCTGAGTCTTTCACTGGTCTGTGTGGATTATGTACAATGACTGATATTATGTATGTCGTTCAGCCTGTGATTGACTGTGAGTACTTCTTCTATCGCTGAAAGCAAGTGGGGCCTGCATGTCTGAAGAGAGGGGCTTTGTCTGGGATCCGAGCCCTGGAGGGGACCCGGTGAAAACCTGTTAGTCCACAATCTACATTAGGTGACCCATGTTAGCCTACTTGAGAAGTCTTTTCCTCAGGCGTGTTGTTATACAGTGAGAGTGAAACCAGAGGTGGCTGCATGTGAAGTGAGGGAGAGGAGGGGGGAAGGTTTGTGGGAGGAAGAGCTGATGGGTGATCTGACTGCCGTGCCAGAAATCCCATCAATCATCCTTCAAAAAGACAAGTTCATATCCAGTTCATATTCTAATTACTTCTTTGGTTATTCGATGCGGAAAGGCTCCCGTCTGTCTGTCTGTCTGTCTTGTCTGTCTGTCTGTCTTGTCTGTCTGTCTGTCTGTCTGTCTGTCTGTCTGTCTGTCTGTCTGTCTGTCTGTCTGTCTGTCTGTCTGTCTGTCTGTCTGTCTGTCTGTCTGTCTGTCCGCAGTTATTTTTACACATGAAATAAAACTGTGAATGGATGTTTTACATTGCCAGTGGAACAACAATTCACTAACTAATTTCTACCATGTGTTACTTTGCATGTCATTAGGTGAAATGTTTTTAAATTAACACATAAAACTTATAAAGACTCAAACATTTTGCCCCATTTGGCCATGACTGTCAGTCAAGTCATAATGTCAGTAACATTACAAAGCATACTTCCTCTCTCAAAGGACTTGGAAAGCAACTGTGGGGAAGTGAAAACCAGACACTTAACAGTAATCAGAATTATAGCATCGGCAAGGAGAACTAGATTATGATTGGCCAAAGGATAATATGTATTATAAGACCTTTGACATAGCAACCCCTTTATAATTAGCCTCCACCTCATTCATTAATTTCTGATAATAGCATGGCTTGTGGTTGATTATCCCTTACATAAAAGATGGCAGAATGCCTTGATTATCCAATCAGAATGGAGAATTCATACTAACATGTGCAGTATCAGACGGAGGTCCATTGATGGCAAACAGAGCAGACTGATTTAGCTCGGCCTCTTTGCTCAGGATTCTACCGCTCACCAGGATGCCAAGTGTAACAATACAACACGAGCCCAAAACTACATTTTTTTTTTTTCGTCAAAGAGCAGCCCTGAAGGTTTACCGTGCAGCTGGTTAGGGCTTTAAAAACATCACATAACACAGCCTGTGTGAGTCAATCGCAGACCCCTTAAACAATGATTTGCAGCTTTTCCGCCTTCCATTACATCCAGAGCGTGGAAGCGAGCGCTGCAGAATGTGCAGATGGTATTTCTCCTCCTCTGGCAAAGAGAACGGGCAAGAAATTTAATGGCAAATTCTATGAGAGAGCCCAGCCATCGAGTTGGCCCGGGCGCATGCCCACCAGCCAATCAGCGTAATCCAATCCAGCAGACGGCTATAACCAAGTGTTATTTGTTTTTAACTGCATCGTGTAATTACTGCCCACCTCCCCCAAGACTCTGGATGGTGGGCCAACACAGCTGTGGATGGGAGGAGGTGAATGGACATCGGAGAGGAGGAATGGATTGACCTAGATGGAATGGATAGATACTTTCTTTTTCCCTTTTCTTTTTTTCTATGGAAATAACAAAACAATAGAACTTGCACAAGAACGAATTTCACCCACTTTTGTTTATTGCTGTAAATCTGTGATGTGACAATAAAGCTCATTCTTATTCTGACATACGGTAGATAGATACATAGATGGTAAATGGTGCATTTATATAGCGCTTTTATCCAAAGCGCTTTACATAGATTGTGCATTACATTCACCCATTCACACACACATTTATACACCGATGGCGCTCATGGCGGAGGAAACCATGCAAGGCACCAACCTGCTCATCGGGAGCAATTAGGTTCAATTAGTTCAGCGTCTTGCTCAAGGACACTTCGACACTAACTCTGGGGGAGGCCGGGATCGAACTGGGAACCTCACGGTTCTCATCCGGCCGCTTTACCGGCCACTCCACCCCTGAACCACTGCCGGATAGATGGATGGGAGATGGGTGGACGAACAGGGCTGAGAGACATTGGCCAGGTTTCCCAAACGAATTTGAGCTCAGACGCAGCCTAGAAGCTGCGTAGGAGCCTCCACGCACCTGCGCAGTAGCAACCCCGCCACCACTATCTTCATTAGTAGCAGCTGTGTGTGCTCTACGTGCCATCTAAACTGGCTTCAGGAGGCACCATCATCGTAGGTTCTCATTACGTGTGTGCTAAAACTACATTCGCGAGACAGCATAGACGTAAAGACCTCCTGGACGAAGTCTACGTAAAGCCGACGTAAACTACGTAGTGCTGTCTGCCGCTACACTGCAGTTTAAACACCCTTTGCGAAAGTGAAATGGATCATAAAAATACCAGAGCCAACTGTCAGATGTCCTGAAGCAGTCCACTCCAAATACAACTTTTGAATAATATATTTATGAATGAAATTACAGTGGTGAGTTGACATCTGCAAGGTAAATAAAACACTAAAGTGTCCCCATTATGCAAGTAAATTAAATATACTTAAAATACCAAAAGTAAAGGTATGCAGAATGTCCCATTTCCCAAATTTAATATGTATTAAAATCTTTTGAAAATAGCAGATCTACAAGCTTGTGAAGCGTTGTGAGCTTGTAGATCTGCTAGTTTCAAAAGATTTTTTAACCATTCATAAAAATGGCGAGCGCAACAGCTGTCACTTTGTGAGAGGAACTGGGGACTTTCATCATAACGTTTAACTATAAAACTTCGAAATTTAGGAAACATGTTTAGCTCAGCATCATTTATAGACCTTTAGTTAACTTGCCATATGCTTAATATTTTTATCAGACGATCGGATCATCCGTGAGAGTACAATTTGTAAACTTCGGGTTCATGCATAAAGGACTAAGCAGCGTAGCCCTGGTTCAGAGCGTTAGTGTGTTCCCTCTAACGCCCTGGAAGACCCCTCGCTCTGCGCTTGTACAAGGAATTCCGCTGCCCTGCGAGTGCTCAAGAGTAGTAAAAATAAACAAAACCATTTCGCTACTCACCAAAGCAAAGGCTGTTTTGTGTTGTTGAAAGTCTATTCTCGGAGGTGGGAAGCCTCTCAGCACCCCAACTACTCTGTAAAATACACTTTTTGGGCAGCAAATAAAATATGTCAGCGAGACGGAAATTATTTTTATTTACTCCACAGTGCCCTCTACAGATCTGTAGGATTGAACTTACCATTAACCAAAATCTGTAGAGGGCACTGTGGAGTAAATAAAAATAATTTCCGTCTCGCTGACATATTTTATTTTCTGCCCAAAAAGTGTATTTTACAGAGTAGGTGGGGTGCTGAGAGGCTTCCCACCTCCGAGAATAGACTTTCAACAACACAAAACGAGAAAGGGCGTGCAAAAGACCTGGCTATCGAGCTCAGGCTTATTAGCATGACTGGTAACGTGTCGTGCTGGCGAGTGGGAGTTTCGGGTTCAATCCCAGCTCACTGCTTCCCTATATATGCATGGATCCGGTGTTTATAAATTCTAGCAAATTCCGATCATCTCATAAGAGGTGACAGAGCCAACTGTCAGATGTCCTGAAGCAGTCCACTCTAAATACAACGTTTGAATATATTTATGCATTAAATTACATCTACAAGCTTAAGAGGCCTTGTGAGCTTGCAATCTGCTATTTAAAAAAATATATTTATACATATTAAACTTGGGAAATGGGACATTCTGCGTCCTTTTTTAAAAATATATATTTAGGGGCTTTTTTGCCTTTATTTGGACAGGACAATAGACTGACAGGAAAAGGGGAGAGAGACACAGTAAAGGTCGTCGGTACTAGAGTCGAACCCGCGACAGCTATCTTGATGGATTCCCAAATTGTGTGACATGCGCCTAGACCGCTAGGCTAGTGGACGACCCATACTAAACGCTGTGACTTTTGGTAAAAACATTTTTTTCATATACATTTATATCTTGCAGACGTCAGCTGTCACTTTGTGAGGGGAACTGGGGTCTTACGTCCTTTAGTTAACTTGGCTTGCTTAATATTTGTATCAGATGATCAGATCAGAGATCATTCGTGAGAGTACAGTACAATTTGTAAACTTCGGGTTCATGCATAGAGGACGCTCACCCTACCCAAAAAAAAAAAGATCTGCAAGCTGTCGTTACGCACCGGCCCGGCCGCAATATATATATATATATATATATATATATATATATATATATATATATATATATATATACATACATACATATACATATATAAATTAAATGTGTGTGTGTGTGTGAGTGTGAGTGTGAGTGTGAGTGTGAGTGTGTGTGTGTGTGTGTGTGTGTGTGTGTTTTGCACTTTTACTCAAGTAAATTTTGAATTCTGGACTTTTACTTGTCACGGAGAACCTCTACATTGCAGTATTGATACTTTTACTTAAGTAAAAAAAATTTGAGTACTTTTTCCACCACTGTGAGAGTCCGAGTACAGCCCCACACTATAGCTTCCCAGCCCTAGTGCTTAATGAAGAAGAGGTCAGTGGGGCCAATCAACCACGGCAAAATCCCAGCGGGCCTCCATTGGCCCCGGTTTGATGATGAGATCATAGGGATCCCCTGTGAAGAATGCTATGCTCAGTCAAGGCTGTGATTGGACGGGCTGGGTGGGTGAATAACAGTGACACATTGAAGCTCAGGTCCATCCAGCTGGGGCTCAGTAAACTAGCACCATGTGCAGTCACAACTGTTTAATGGCACTGCACTGTTAACTGTTTAATAGCACTGTGGACTGTTAACCGTTTAATGGAACTATATACTGTTACCTGTTTAATGGAACTGTACTGTTAACTGTTTAATAGCACTGTGTACTGTTAACCGTTTACTGGAACTATATACTGTTACCTGTTTAATGGAACTGTACTATTAATGTTTAATGGAACTATATACTGTTAACTGTTTAATAGCACTGTATACTGTTAACTGTCTAATGGAACTACAGTATATACTGTTAACTGTTTAATGGAACTGTACTATTAATGTTTAATGGAACTGTATACTATTAACTGTTTAATGGAACTGTTCTGTAACTGTTTAATGGAACTACAAATGTAACTGTTTAATGGAACTACACTGTAACTGTTTAATGGAACTACAATGTAACTGTATAATGGAACTACAAATGTAACTGTTTAATGGAACTACAAATGTAACTGGTAACTAGAATTGCACTGTAACTGGCTAATGTAACTGTCAACAGACCAGAGACTTTTACTGCGTTCAGGCATTTGCCATGTCGTTTGTTGGCTAGGGTTCATGCCATTTACTCCGATCTTGCACTTAAGAGCGTCTGCTAAATGTCTAAATTGTGAATTGTAAGATAGCAGTGATTTAATCCCAGGGTAACTCCCCTGACTGTGAAAAACAAAACACAATTCAGGACCTTTCTTGTCCTCCAGTGACAGAGAGCAGTGCTGAGATAGAGGTTAAGTGTAAAATTCCTTTCTTTGTCATCCATTTCAGTGCACAGTGCTAGAGATGAGATAAGAAGGTGGGGGGGCGATTCTACAGGAGATCCATTTTTCATGTTCGTCGTCGAGATGCTCACGGATGAGCGCATACCAGGTGGGGAGCAGTGAAGGTGGAGAGATGGTGCTTCAGGAGAAAGTGGATGGGGTTTTAATGCATAACACATGCAAGCAGAGGGATGTTGTCAGAGGGTCTTTACGAGCAGATCATTCCATCATTTCGGTGCGAGTGTGAAAAAATGCTGCTTTTTCCTCCATTCCTCATACGATCCTGTGGCCTCAAGTGGCTCACATCCCCAAAAACGTGTTTTCTTTTCTTTTTTTTCCCCTGCTGGACATAAACACTTCCATATGTGTGCGTGTGTTTTTGTGTGTGTGTTTGTGTGCAACATGTTGAGTGGACCATAGAGGCATGGCAACAGGGAGAACCACAACTCTCCGATGAGAGTGGATGTCCAGTAGAACATCTGCACGGATTCCCCATCCAAGAATTCATTATGCATGCAGCACGATACACATGGGGATGAATAGTTTGCAAGTGAGGGAGGTGGGCGGGGGGGGCTGGGGGTTCAGCGAGGGGAAGTTCTGGAATGAAAAGTGTCCTGTTGACAAAAGCGAAATATCTGAGGCTTGGCCGCGGACCAGGGTTCGGGGCGAAGTTTATTGTGATGTTCTGCTGTGCCGGAGCTCCAGCGCTCGGGTGAACTCCCCTCCCTCACTCTGGAGGCCTGAGCGGTGGTTAGAATATGAGGCCCTGGTGGTTTTAGGGGGCTGTGAGACAGCAGGGTCTGCACGTTGGAATACCGCGAGGTCTCTTAAGCTGGCTCCAGACCAATCCAAATCGGCCCGACTTTGGGCCGATTTGGCTTCGGGAAGCGTCGGCCAGTCGGTTAGGGGTCCGTCGGGGGGTCCGTCGGGACCTTTTCGGCCGACCCAGAGCCGACCGAACATGTTCAGCTTTTTAGCCGACTGGCAGAGCAGTGGCAGTGACAACAAAGGGCTGTCGGTGTTGCCAGATTATGTGAGAGAAACAAGCGACCATGTCTATGAAAACCTACATTCACTGTTTCTCGTTGTTGCTCCCAGAGAGAGAGAGAGATTGATTGATTTGACCTACTTTCGCGCAGTTTTGGTGTGCAACACAACCCTCGTTTAAGTGAATTGCTTTCACCTGCTGCTGCTGTGTGGAGCGCAGTGGTGGAAAAAGTACTCAAATGTTTTACTTAAGTAAAAGTATCAATACTGCAATGTAGAAGTACTTGAGTAAAAGTACAAAAGTATTGGTATCAAAATGTACTTAAAGTACCAAAAGTAAAAGTACTCAAATGTTTGAAAATAGCAGATCTACAAGCTCACAACGCGTCGCTTCGCGACGTGTTGTGAGCTTGTAGATCGGCTATTTTCAAATAGCCTAGGTATAAAATAGAGCTAAAGTGGTTACTGTATGTTTTATAATGTAATAATTTATATCTGCAAAGTAACTAATAACTAAAGTTTTCAAATAATTGTAGTGGTGTAAAAGTAGAATATTTTCCTCAGAGATGTATGGAGTAGAAGTAAAAGTACTGAAAATTAGAAATACTCCAGTAAAGTAAAAAATCCTCAAAAGTGTACTTAAGTACAGTACTTGAGTAAATGTACTTAGTTACTTTACATCACTGGCGGAGTGTGCGCTACAGGGCATATCTCCGCCAAGCCAGGGTGACCTACCCAGGCTCATGAAATTCATATGCAGGCATAGTAGCCAATTAGAATGAAATCTGCAAAAACGGACTCATATACTGATACAGAACCATATATTGGCTATATATTATGGCTGTCGGGTGGAAATCTTGTATGTTCCTTTTTTATTATTATTTAAAAACAATAAAAAATCGTGAAAAAAAAAAAAGCTGTAATTATTAATAATTAAGAAATACTATATTTTAAAGAGTGAAAAATCAACTAAAGTCATTATTAGTGCAAGTTCATTAACATTTCATTTGAATGAAAATTAATTGTGGGTAAAATACATTATGTGAATCTAATGTGATTAATGTGACCCCTACTTCAGTCAGTGAAGTCCAGGGCTGAATGTGACATATTGAGACCTATATAACTAAATATTGGTCATTTGCCAACACATTATTTTGTGAAATAAACGGGTTATATTTCACAGATAGTTATACTATTCTTATAATATATTAAAATACAATGATCCTTAACCTTCAAGTTAAATGCATTATTTCCGTGGACTTAAAAATCATTTTTGGACTTAAAAATCATTATTATTTTTTTGGATGGCCTTCCTGCCCTGGCAGGAAGACCGGGCAGGGCCTTTCCAAAAAATTACAACACCAAAGGCCAAGTGGCCTTGCCCCTAAAATGACGAAATTCCAGGCTTGAATGCAATAGATGTACTCTGAGTCTGTTACAAGTAAAAGTCCAGAATTCAACATTTACTTGAGTAAAAGTACTAAAGTATTGGTATAAAAATGTACTTAAAGTACCAAAAGTAAAAGTACAAAAATGTTTGAAAATAGCAGATCTACAAGCTCAGAACGCGTGCATCGCAACACGTTGTGAGCTTGTAGATCTGCTATTTTCAAATAGCTTATAGGTATAAAATAGGGCAAAAGAGGTTAATGTATGTTTCATAATGATTTATATCTGCAAAGTAACTAGTAACTAAACATTTCAAATAATTGTTGTGGAGTACAAGTATAGACAATTGGAAATACTCCAGTAAAGTAAAAGTACCTCAAAATTATACTTAAGTACAGTACTTGAGTAAATGTACTAGTTACTTTACACCACTGCACGTCAGTGAAGAAAAAACGCTGGGAACATCCCTAAGTGGCTTTGCAGGGAAACAAGCCCAAAGTCGCTTATAATAAGCAGACCTGGCAACGCTGGCACGCTAAAAGTCAAATTAGCACATGAATGGCCAGTCGGCTGACAGACTTAAATGGTAACTTTTGCCAACCGAATACCAGTCTGTTGCAGTCTGGAGTAGTCTGCAATAGTCTGGACGAGTCTGTTTGGTGCGGAGTTGCCTTTAGACTATATGAGTTCTTGTGGTTGGCATCTTATACAGTGCAAAATGTGGGAATGTGCCGTGACAGTGCTATGTGACAATGGTTGATGTCGCTTTGATGTTTTCTTTTCTCTTTTTTTGTGCTGTGTTGTGTGTTTGACTGTTGTGAAATGCATGAGGACATTAAGTTGTGGGGTGTAGTTTGGTCTGGGACGGGTTGTTTACTTAGGGGGCTGGCAGGTTTAGGCTGGGGCCATGACTGATAGATCTGTGATGGGTTCCAGCCCTGGCAGCATGATGGATGGAGGCCATGTCAGTGATAGCCATGCTGTTGGGGTTCTTTTAAAGCACTTTAACCCTCTCTACTTAGTAAACTAATACTTTAGTACTAATGCTTTAATGATTGGGGTACTTGGTCCGCTCTTTACAAAAAAAAAATCTCTTAGCAGACAATAGACGCATTGCAATGCAATGTTCCGCCCAGAATGGAGATGCTAACCTCTTTGTTCTTTTAGAACAACGTATGGATTTAAAAGCCTTGCGTAGATGTGGGAAAAATGTGGTTGTTGTAAAAAAACACTGACCCCTGTTTTGGTCTAAACGACAGCTATGAATCACTCCGATCGAATATCTACAAACCCATCAGACGGACTAAAACAGCGCATGCTTCAGGCAGAGCAGTGGAAATCAGAACGGCTTGACGGCGTGTGTGCGTGTGTGCGTGTGTGTGTGTGTGTGTGTGTGTGTGTGTGTGTGTGTGTGTGTGTGTGTGTGTGTGTGTGCGCGCCTGAATGTCTATCATGTGTGGGGGGCTTGGTATGTGAGGGCCCCCTGGCCCACATCACTCGTCGTAATCCTCTCTGGCGTTATCTTGATGTGGGATACAGTGGTCCACATGTGAACACACAAAGCAGCCCATCTGGGACTTACAGTAATGTGGTT
>NC_137625.1:6273653-6331153 GCF_963280865.1 Gymnoscopelus braueri | reverse complement strand
TGACGGTTTAAGTGGTTAAATGTCTGAAAATACACATTAACATGAATCCAACATGATTCAGTCTATGAAGCTATCTATGAAATCTATGAATAAGTATAATCTGCAACACAATCAGAAAACTTCATCTCTCTCTCAGCTAAGGGGTCCTTGGCCTGAAAAACGTTGAAGACCCCTGGTCTAGATGTACGGTATTGATAGCAACAAATGGTGTCAGATAAGTTGTTTTTCATCACATACCCAGCCTGTGTTTTTTTGCCCTGGGCGAGGGGCCTGATAAAAGGGTGATAAGTGCCAGCTATAAAGTCATATCTTCCCTTGGGGGTTATATGACGGCTGATCAATCAGTGCAGTTAAATTGCCACCGTGGGCTGAACTGGCACCGTGAGCAACATCACTGCTTTAGCAACTAACCTCTGGTGAACATGTCCAAAAGACATTTCAAAATGGTCAACAATCGCAAAAAATAACAGATCTACAAGCAGATCCATACAGGTGTTGCAACGGGATGCGCTGTGAGCTTGTAGATCAGATATTTTTTGCTATTCATTCAGGGTTATAAGGAACTCACCATTACAGGTTATTGCGTGGCTGAAATAGGCTCTCTCTATTGGCGATTTGCGTACTGTAGTACAGTAGTTCTCAAACTTTTTCGTGCCAAGGACCCCCAAATTGATATATATTTGGCCGCGGAACCCCATCTGAAAAGGTTTTCTGCCAGGGACCCCCAGAAGAGAAGATTTATGTAAAAAAAGAGAAAATATTGATACTGATATTTTTCAAATATCAAAAAAATATGGCAGATGTGTGAGCTTGTAGATCTGCTATTTTTGAATAGCCAACATGGATAAAGTGGTTAAGATGATTGTGATGCTACTGTATGTTAACTACTTTTGCTGGGGACCCCCTGGAACCCCCCCAAGGACGGACCCCACCTTGAGAACCAATGCTGTAGTGGTAGCCTGTTTTCGGCAAAGAGGTTTGGTGCAGAGGGAAAAAAAGAGCAGACCAAGTACAGAGTGAGCGGTCAGGTTTACTAAGTATTGACAGTTTAAGTGGTTAAATGTCTGAAAATACATGTAGTAGTAGTCCCGGCTGCAGGCCATCCCCGTTGGTCTGCTACCTGCAGAGGTCATGGTCTGGACAGGAAGTTGTGGCTCGTCTCATGGAGCGTCAGCAGAGTGCCTCTGGGCCAACGCAGCCACATGCAGAAGGATGTCTTTGTGTGGAAGGAGGACTGGCCGCTTAAAAGGAGCATTCTCCACATGCCTCAGTGTAAAGTAAAGCCTCTGTTGCCGCTGGTAATTCAATTGTGCCCCCATGATTCCTTGGTGAGTAATCCACCAATGGGCTCTCAGCGAACGAAAAAGCATGCCCCCCCCCCCCCCCCAGGCTTAATGAGTCTCAGGTCCCCAGGGGGATTGAAGGCGTGTGGAGGGGACTGACAAATGTATGGGGGGGGGGGGGGCTTAGGGCAGAAAGAGGGAGCCTAGGAGAGCGATAAATTATTTGAGAGATCAACATAGTCAGTCACACCACCAGGCAGGCTATGAGGGGTTATAGTGATATACAGTATATGGCCATCATAATGTGGAACTTGTTACCAACTATGATTATTGAAGCATCCAGCAAGACAAGTAAAAGAGAAGAAGAAAAAAACACGAATAACCACTTAAACTAAATCAACGCTGTTGGGTGGAAACCTCATATGTCAAGAACTGTTACTTTTAATAAAAAAGTAGCAGATCCACAAGCTCAAAGCGCGCCGCTTCGCGCTGCGTTTCGCGCTGCGTTTCGAGCTTGTGGATCTACTACTTTTGATGCTTTTGTGTGATGCTGTAGTATGAACAATTAATTTACAAAAAAACTTTAGAATATGGAGATAGGTTTCTGCTGGACCGCAACGATATACTTCCTTGACCAGGCATCTATCCTTTGCCCCATTATAATTCTCTCCCTCTACTCCCTCTACATTAAGCTCACAACATGTTGCATTGCCTTGTGAGCTTGTAACTTGCTGTTTTTGAGAACCTTTTGCAACAGAATAGGGATGCTAAGGTAGGATTCATGTAGTTAACCGACTTGATTGATTGATTGATTGATGTACTTTTATTTAGTAAGACATGAGAACATCAGTACATGGAAGTACAAATTCACAATACAAGGTCTACTAAACTGGAAGACTCATTAAGCACTTAGCTTGTTTAAGATGAGATCCCCATGCACACAAATCATGATGACATATAAGAGACAGACAGATATACACACTACTATACAGAATGTCATACAATCAGCTTACAGGTTACTGGTATGAAGAGTGAAAAAAATATATACAAAAGAAGAAAATGAAAGAGGGGGGGGGGGGTAGGTTAAGACTTAGACAGGGGCCATTTTCGAATTGCTGCCTCCTGAAGGTGTATCTTTAGGGCAGTTTTGAAAGTGAGTAGGGTTTTACACTCCTTTACTCCTTTTGGTAGGGCATTCCACATTTTTGATGAATAGCATGAGAACGAGTTCATTCCCTTAGTTGAGCCAAATCTGGGTTGAACATGATTTTTGGAGCTGCCTCTGGTGTTATGATCATGGACTTCATTAACATTTTGGAAGTATTTTGACAAATACAGGGGGATCCCAATGTTGTGGTGTATCTTGAAGACCAGGCCCATAGCAAGTTGCTGTACTCTGTCCTCAACCCTAAGCCATCCAATCCTAGCAAAATGAGCAGGGGTTAGATGGGTTTTGTGATCGAGGCCAAGAAGTAGCCTTACAAGTTTGTTTTGGGATGTTTGGAGCCTTGTTTTTAGGCCTTGGAGGTGTTGTGATACCATGAAGTGCATGCATAATCATAATGACCTTGAATGAGGGCCCCTGCAAGAATCTTCAGAGTATTCTTACTGACTAGACGATCAAACCTCCACAAATAGCGTGTTGTTTGGTTGACATTTTTGATCACTTAATGATGAACCATGATGGAATGCAATTTGATGTGTTATGATGTTTATAAAAAAGAATTATGGACTTATTTTAGTTTTTGTCTTGTTTTTGTTGTGTCAAGAAAAGCTCTGCTACCTTGATGGCAGCTACTGTATGTGGGTCTGGGCGATGATATGACTTCAAATCAATATCGTGATTATTTCAAACTTTTGCCTCAATTACAATGGGGATTCAAATAAAAAGAATGAAAGAGGAGCGCCGATGGCCTAGTGGTCAAGGCGCATACCACATATAGGCTCTAATACAGCCTGAAGGAGAGTTGCAGATTCAATTCCTGAGCCTGACGACCTTTGCTACGCGTCACTCCCTGTCTCTCTCTCCCTGTTTACTGTCATTCTATACTGTACTATCCAATAAAGGCAAGATTTTTTTATTTATTTTTTTAAGAATGAAAGAGTTAAGAATGAAAGAGGTTAGAAAGGTGTAGGCTACACACGGAATGTGCAAAAATGTGACCCCAAAGAAAGTGAGTCGTGCATGAGATCGCTCGGCCAGTGCACAGGACCACATCAGTGAACTGTGCGAGAAAAACCCAGTCAAAGGACAGAGGGGAGGGAGAGAGCGAAGGCATGATGAAACTGTGGCATTAAGGCTTTTATTAGTGTGACGCAACAGACTGGAACTACAGATCCAGCCAGGGATCAGACGCATTTTATTAAGTGACGAGAAACAGCTCCTCACGAAACGCACGCCCGCCACAACCACAGCCATGTGCGGTGCATGGGGAGCGCACCCGCTGCTCACTGCTGGGGATATACGGCCCTGTGGGTCTGGACTGTTTCATGTGAAGCTGAAGAAAGCCCCTTCGGAGCGAGCCAAAAGATGACATCCCCCTCAGCAACCCCCCCCCCCCTCAACCTCCCCCACGACCACATTCAAAGCCTGAAGACTTCCATTGATGTTCCAGGGAAAGGGAGAGAGCCAACGCATTGAGAAAGTCGTTCTCACTCCCACACATCTGCTAAACCGTTCGAGCTACAGATTTACTGAGGTGCTCAAAATGTTCAGAATACTTATGTTTAGGGAAACGTAATATTTCTAATTTGAAATGTTATGACAAAACAGCTAAAAAACGGTTTTGGCTACAACTTTTGAACCAGATGAGCTATAAATGCAAACTTGGTGTCTAAATCATGTTTTTTGACAATTAGAAACATGTTGGAATGCGTATCTTTATGACTGGATGTGGCTGGACCTCTACTTTACATATTTCAAAGGAATATTAGTTTTGAAAATGTGTTTTACTTACCTTAATCTTTGTCATTTTTGGCAAACTTGGTGTCTACTTTATGCTTTTTGAGCATTAGAAACACATTGGAATGCTCATATTTATGATTGAATCCATCTAGATCACTCTGACTTGCTTATTACAAATATGGCCACTATACCAAACATGTTATGTAACGTTTCATCCAGATTGAGTGTATACAGTAGTTGCAGGAATGAGATCAAATTAAGATCAAACTCAGCTCAGCATACATTGAACACTATCATAATAGTCAAAGGTGTATGGAATTTGAACAATATGTTTAAATTAGAATCAGAAAGGTTAATTGCTAAACAACAAATGGTTGCTAGGAATTTGTCTACTACAACAACAGAACAGCTCTGCAATAACTGATACATACAGTACTGCACCACACACACACACACACACACACACACACACACACACACACACACACACACACACACACACACACACACACACACACACACACACACACACACACACACACACACACACACACACACACACACACACACACACACAATGATGACTGTTTTTAATGTCCTAATCATACATCTATATATCGAAATGCAACAGACTCCAGCTTTGTAGCATTTGCTGTGTCCACCAAATGACTTTTGAAGCCACAGAGGAGGACGATAGCGCACGCTTTACTGGCATCTGCCAGATGGGTCCAGTAAGGTTCCCAGGTTCTGACACTTGAGTGGGAGGAAGGTTCTCAAGGGACCTGGTACCATCTGACCAACATCAGCCTTCCCTGACTATGGGAAAAGGAGTGCAGGTATCTCAAAGAAACCCTGGTCACCCTCACCTTGGAGCCTGAAAAGATCAACTCCAATGTCCATGTCCAAAGATTGGAGTGTATGGTCATCATCATATACAGCAAGAGCTGTGGCCAAAGCAGAGTTGATGAATCCTGACAGTGGCTTTTCTCAGTCCCTCACGAACATTCCTCTCACCCAAGCTGCACTGATTCAGCATGTAAAACCTGCTTCAGACCAGCTTCTATTGGATCAGACAACCTCCGTCCAACAAAATATCCCAGATTTCAATAGGTTGGGCTGGTACTGGGACTCCATTACTAAGACTTGTGAACCTTACTGGATCTTGCAGGTGCCAGTAAAGCTATTGCTGTTGTAACACCAAGACCATAATGTGATATAAACATATTATAAACAATTCTATACACCTTTGACTAGTATGATATCTACTAGTCAATGGTGTATAGAATAGTAATACTATATAGTATTACATTTTATGCTGAGCATTGTTGCACATACTGTACTAGCTGTATCATTAGGAATGAGTTCTACTCATTCTATTGAGTTAAATCATTATATTGTTTCAACAAAATTACATTGTAGGATACATTGGTTGTTTCATAACATAGTGGCATTTATATGACATATTTGTGATAATCAAATTAGTGTCCTCTAGATAGATTACATCATAAAGATAAGCATTCAAGCATGTTTCTAATAGTCAAAAAACATGATTTAGACACCAAGTTGGCATTCGTAGCTCATGTGGTTCAAATGTTATGGCCAAAGACTTTGGCAGGTGGCAGCCATATTGGATTTGGCCACTATGATGACCCCGAAGGTCGTTGGCTCTCAGTAAATCTGTAGCTCCAACGGTTTACCATGTTGGAAGTAGTGCACCGGTTATGGTCATTTTAAAAAGGGCGTGGTCATTTTCGGGTATTTCGTCCCGGATAGAGAATTAGTTCCTAAGTTGTTCCCTGGGGTCATATTAGCCAAGAACAGTTGAGATATTCTCTCCTAAATTAAGTGCATACATATCTTAGCCAGGTCCTAGACTAAGCTGAGCACCGGCCGCCACGGAGAGCCCCGTGGACCCCCGGCCGCCACGGGGACCCCCGTGGACCCCTGGCCGGTCCACGGGGACCTCGGTGGAACCCCGGCCGCCACCCCCGCCACGGGGACCCCTGTGGACCCCCGGCCGTTGAAAAAAATAACTTTGAAGATGAAACAATACTTGGGAAAAAAATTTAAAAATTATCTAAAAAATGAAAAAGAAAAAATTGTATTGAAAAAAAAAATCTCCTTTTGAAAGACAAAAAAACACTCACTTTGAAAAAAAAAATCTTTGAAAACAAAACTTAAAAACAAAACTTTTCCTCCTTTTTGAAAAAAAAACTCACTTTGAAAAAAAAAAAAATCTTTGAAATTTTTTTTTTGAAAAAAAAAAAACTTGGGAAAAAAAAAGTCCTCCTTTTCAAAGTCGTGCGCACGACTTTGCAAACTCGTGCGCACGACTTTGAAAAAAAAAAACTCATCCCTCAAAAAAAAAACATCCCTAAAAAAAAAACTCATCCCTCAAAAAAAAAAAATCATCCCTCAAAAAAAACCTCATCCCTCAAAAAAGAAAACTCATCCCTCAAAAAAAAAACATCCCTCAAAAAAAAAAACTCATCCCTCAAAAAAAATACTCATCCCTCAAAAAAAAAAACTCATCCCTCAAAAAAAAAAACCTCATCCCTCAAAAAAAAACTCATCCCTCAAAAAAAAAAACTCATCCCTCAAAAAAAATGTTATAGCCTATGTTTTTTTTTCCATACCAGAAAACTTAAACCACCAGCTCTTAAAATAATGTACCTACCCTTAAAACAATCTACCTAGCTCTTAAAATAATGTACCTACCCTTAAAACAATCTACCTAGTAATGTCCCCTAAGGGGCTCCGTAGATAACAGATGTGTAGGAAGGAGGAGCTTGTGGAAGTGACTTGTATATCTAAGCCTGTCTCACTGTGGAGGGAGATTAACATTTTACTAACCCTGACAGGCCTGTCCTAATAAACCAAGCTTAGAATGATTCTTGACTCCTCTTCAGTTATTACCAGAACCTGACCACTGAAGTTACGTAGTAACAAGGGACAATTTGTGATTTTATGAGTCCCAATAAAATAAAAACGTTTCCCCATTCATAGTCAGGGGATATTAACAGAAAAATGTCCAATCTTGGAATAAATTCCTTACCAAAAAAAGATCTTCACCAATGTGTTTGTAAAAGTGTCTAGTAATAACACATCTCACAAAGACTGAAATGCAGTTTCCCTAGGGGAATTTTTGACAGCTGCTGAAAATTGGGGTACCCACCATAACCAAAATGTAATTCTGTTTTAAGTAGCATGTGAGGGGTCAAACTAGGGTGTTTTTATGATTCTGAATCCATTGCAAGCATTTGTTTTGCACCAAAACCACTCCTTGGGCTAAAAACAGCCCAATCTCAATGGGCTTTTTACACAAAAAGTATACCTGGAAAAGGATGGCTATGGCCGTTTTTAGACCAAGGAGTGGTTTTGGTGCAAAACAAATGCTTG
This sequence comes from Gymnoscopelus braueri, assembly GCF_963280865.1. Classification (NCBI taxonomy): domain Eukaryota; kingdom Metazoa; phylum Chordata; class Actinopteri; order Myctophiformes; family Myctophidae; genus Gymnoscopelus; species Gymnoscopelus braueri. The sequence continues at coordinate 6,323,566 of NC_137625.1, read as the reverse complement.
CAATGGATTCAGAATCATAAAAACACCCTAGTTTGACCCCTCACATGCTACTTAAAACAGAAATAAATTTAGATTTTTTTTCCCCGCATAAGGTTATGGTGGGTAGCCTACCCCAACTTTCAGGAGCTGTCACAAATTCTCCTAGGGAAACTGTATTTCAGTCTTTGTGAGATGTGTTACTAGACACCTTTACAAACACATTGGTGAAGATTTTTTTTGGTAAGGAATTTATTCCAAGATTTTGTTAATATCCCCTGACGAAAAACCAGAGGTGGAAAGTAACGGAGTAAATTTACTTGAGTACTGTACTGTTAAGTACATATTCTGAGGATCTGTACTTTACTTGAGTATTAGATTTCTTTGATACTTATTACTCTTACTCGAGTACATTTTCAAGACAAATATTTTACTTTTACTCGAGTAGATTTCAAGGAAGGCTGAAAAGTACAAGTTACTTTTAGGTTCGCTGGTTGTTGTTTTTTCCCCCTAAAATGCAATTGGTGTGTGTGTGTGTGTGTGTGTGTGTGTGTGTGTGTGTGTGTGTGTGTGTGTGTGTGTGTGTGTGTGTGTGTGTGTGTGTGTGTGTGTGTGTGTGTGTGTGTGTGTGTGTGTGTGTGTGTGTGTGTGTGTGCATATTACACAGTGCATATTATCGAGCTGGTGACCTATGATGACATGTCAATGTTGTCAGTTTCTGGGAAGTCAAGAAATTCCACAGAAAAGGAAGTTAGAATCTCAAGAAGGGGAAGTGTACCGGATTGCCTGATGGAGTCATCATTATTAGGAAATGTGGCCATATAATTGCAAAGTTAAGGAGCCCAGAGGGCTTGGGTTTAAAAATATGAAGAAAAAAAAAGAAAGTCTTGTGAGGTGTCTAACTAGGGCAGGGGCTTTCAACTGATTGTGAACCAGGGACCACCACCCTGACTAAGACTCAACCTGGGGACCACTGTTGTGTTGGGAGGGGATATAGGCAGGGGTGCACATAACTGGTGCGCAGGTGCGCATGCGCACCCAAAATAAATAATGCGCACCACATCAGACGACGCGAGGCGCTTTTGCGTACCAACAGCTGGGACAGGAATTTCCAAGCTTTTATTTTTTAGCAAAACTAAAAAATAAAAGCCTGGAGATCGAGGCTAGGAATTTACTTCCTGAAGCCACACTCACACAATCACGCTAAAGCACGTGTCGGCCCCATGTACAGCCATAGGCGCAGGGGGGACGCATGCTGTGATTGTGTGAGCCTCGCATCCTGACACACAGACACACACACACACACACACACACACACACACACACACACACACACACACACACACACACACACACACACACACACACACACACACACACACACACACACACACACACACACACACACACACACACACACACACACACACCTTCTTCCAGCTTGGAGACTGCAGTAAGAGGCTCTGTATTGGTGGGATGTTGTGCTGTCATTTCACCACCAGGGGGCTCAGCAGTGGCTTTAAAATGATAATAGTGAAAACAAATCACGATTGAGATAAAGAAACCCCTCCACAAATAATAGCTATGTATACTTGATTTCTGATGCCACCTATTTTCCCCTTGTAAAGGTGATTCATAATGAATCCATGTGTCATTATGATATTCTTTTATGTGTATGTACCAGTGGTGGAAGAAGTACTCGGATAGTTTACTTGCGTATAAGTAGCAATACCACAATATAAAAATACTCTGTTACAAGTAAAAGGCCTGTGTTCGAACCGTTACTTGAGTAAAAGTACAAAGGTTTTGGCATCAAAATATACTTAAAGTACCAAAAGTAAAAGTACTAAAATGTTTGAAAATAGCAGATGCGACGCGTTGTGAGCTTGTAGATCTGCTATTTTCAAGTAGCCTATGTATAAAATAGGGCTAAAGTGGTTAATGTATGTTTTATAATATAATAATTTATATCTGCAAAGTAACTAGTATTTTAAGTACAATATTTGCCTCTGAGATGTAGTGGAGTAGAAGAAATAGAACATTAGAAATACTCCAGTATAAGTAAAAGTACCTCAACATTGTAGTTAAGTACAGTACTTGAGTAAATGTACTTAGTTACTTTACACCACTGGTATGTACTGTTTGACAGTTATGCTTTTAACAGCTCATCGGTAAAATGGGTATAGTCTGTCACACTGGTGACTTCCTTGGATTGTTTCCAGATGTGCTGAATATACACAAAGTTAGGGGTTTGCTTGTGACCTCTTGACCTGAGGGGTATAGTCTGTCACACTGGTGACTTCCTTGGATTGTTTCCAGATGTGCTGAATATACACAAAGTTAGGGGTTTGCTTGTGACCTCTTGACCTGAGGGGCCCAGTGGAGTTTCATGTTTCTGGGAAATGGGGCTCATGGAACCGAGTGCTTTATAAGTTTAGAGTCATACACGTGAACTCACGTTAAACCATACATTAAAGGAGTAGTTCACCAATCTTATTTTCTATCAATTACACACTCCATGAAGCCTTGAATTCATGGAGACTTGTTTGTTGTTTTTGTCGCATTCTTAAGCCAATAATTTGATGACCAGCGGAGTCTCAGGTCTACCGGAGACATTAGCATCTATCATGAATTCAAGGCTTCATGGGGTGTGTAGTTGATAGAAAATAAGTCTGCTTTTTTGGGTGAACTACTCCTTTAACATATATAGGTATTTTGAATGTAAAGTATATGCAAATGATGGGTATAAAACCTCATGTCATTCTTTGTTCTGGGATGCGAGTGCATTTTGTCTCCTTTGTTACAACAAATTAATATACTCACTTGTATGATAACTCAGAACTGTGTTTAGTGTCTCATTGTGTGTTATTTATTTTGAGTGTTCCAGAGTTTATCCACGACGCCCTCATTCTACCAACATTACATTTCTACATTAACTTCCTTAAAGGGATAGTTCACCCCAAAAAATTACTTGTTTTCTATCTATTAGTCACCCCTCATTTTAAATACATTTTGATACCAATACTTTTGTACTTTTACTCAAGTACATTTTGAATTCCATTTCTACATTGCAGTATTGATACTTGTACTTAAGTAAAAAATATGAATACTTTTTCCACCACTGCAGATGATTGCAGTCTCAGTCATCAGATGGATAACTATTTTCATTTTTATTTTATTTTCGAAAAATAAATGAAATGCACCAGGAGACACTCAACTCTACCCAAGCATCTACCATCCACGAGGAGACCAGAAAGTTCACCCTTTTCTTGGCATATACTGCTGAGCACTGCAAGCTTACCACGCGTGGCCGTGCTGGACGCAGACTGGTGGTGGCGGGGTGTCTGTGACTGCGAGGGTCCCTGAGCAGCTGGGGGCTCCTGAAGAAAACAACCCATCAAAAACAATAAGGCGGTTGCTTGTTTGACAGTGATGGCTGCCAGACCATTTCTCCGCTTAATCAGAGAATCGCTTGAGTGAGATATTCTTCCTAAAAACAAAAAGGTACAAAGTGCTCACATCAACCAGCCATCCATATCAGGGTCAAATTCCTATTACAGGCTGAATCAAATCAGATATTTTACATAGCTCCTTTGGTTGTGTTTTTTCATTATTGTGTGTATCAGAGAATCAGAGCAAAGAAATCAAATAGATCTGGACAAAACCCTCCATGATGTAGTGGTTAACATGCTTGACACCAGAACCACACACAGGCTTATTGGACTGGGGTTGGATCCCACCAGAACCTGTGTGTCTCCCTCTCAGCTTTGCTACCGCCTGTCTCAATGAAGACAGATAAGAATGAAGGACAACGGACTCCCACAAAAACAACAATACTACACTCAGCAACCAGAAGTGCAATTTCTGTTCGTAGAACCAAGATTTGACAGAATTTAGGTTGTCAGATTCAAACAGTCATTTACGGTCTAGAAATAAATAAAAGGTTTGTCTAAAAAATAACATCCAAAGTTGGTACTGCATGTCTTGAGATCATCTGACGAGCAAGGTTGTAAAACACGAGAGTAAAACCACAGTCAGGGTGTGACCGCTTTTACAAAAACTGGCTCCACATCACTTTCTCCAAGAGCAGAGGTCAAGGACCCCTTAGCTGAGAGAGAGATGAAGCAGGGACCCCCCACTGCATATTGTACAAAATTGTGTCGCAGATTAAACATTTTCAGAGATTTCATAGATAGCTTCAAAAGGTCCCGGACCGCCTATTAAAGACCCATGATCTAGTTTATAATCTCTCAAAACTAATGTATTATTCTCAATTGCGTATGCATTAAGCACACACAAGCTCACATGTGAGCTTGTGTGCATGCAGTGTTGATTTCGTCGACTAAAACTATAACGAAAAATGTTGGTCGACTACCCTTTTTCACTGACAAAAACGAAATAAAAACTAAGGTACGATGACTAAAACTAAAGACTAATTATATTGACAATTTCGTCAACAAATGAAAACTAGGGGGCACGGTGGCGCCTGCAGTCGGTAGCGCTGTCTTCTCACAGCTAGAAGGTCCTGGGTTCGATTCCCGCAGGGGACGCTGTGGGCATGTTCTCTCCTCCGCGTCATCAGTGCCCATACCCTAGGTGGGGTTGGCGAAAGGGCCTTTCTGTGTGGAGTTTGCATGTTCTCCCCGTGTCTCCTAGGGTAGGTACCCTCACAAAAAATGCAGTAATCCTGGTCACTATACTGCCTCCCCCTGGCCAGCCGGGGCGCCTGATGGAGGGGAAGGGAACTGGTTGGAATAACGTGTTCCTTCCACGCGCTACGTCCAACCAGGGAAACTCTCCCCTGTCAGGTGACAAGAAGGTCAGACGGCTCTCATGCATTGAAGGAGGCATGAGCTCGGCCCTGGCCTCCCTAGGTTGGCAGAGGGAAGGTAGTGCCCAGGATTACACACTTAGGCATTGGCACTAGGGTGAAAAAATAGGGGTTACAAAATCGTGGGATAAAAATTTAAACAAAAAAACAAACAAATGAAAACTAGACAAAAATGTTAGGGAGGGACTAGTGGAGAAGAGATCCAGTAGAACTACTGTAAGACAAGTCATTTTATGCTTGGTTGCGCTCGGGTGTTGCGCTCTGAAAATAGCAGATCTACAAGCTCACAACGCGCCGCGCTGCGACACGCTGTGAGCTTGTAGATCTGCTATTTTCAGCATGCAACCAAGTGTAACATCAGCCATTACGACGCAATCAAGGCACCGCCAAAATACATTTTAGTCGACTAAATCAACTGTAGATTTAGTCGACTATAAACTTGTGATATTTAGTCGACTAAAACTAGACAAAAACTAAAACATTTCAGATGACTAAAATATGACTAAAACTAAATGGAATTTTATTCAAAAGACTATGACTTAAACTAAATAAAAATGTGCTGTCAAAATCAACACTGTGTGCATGTACTGTAAGTGTGAGTAATAGTATTATGTGAGTTCCTCTGACTGTTTCACAGGACAACCTCGTAAGAACGAAAACTTGTATGTCCCTAAGTATGCCTACACACACACAGAGTCAAGTCATACATATGACATGATCTGACAGGAAACGGATAAGTATGTTGGATAAGTGTCAACATTAATTTAACCCATTCAATCCGGGAACATATCTGTGCCATTTTAGATGTATTTGGCTATTCAAAAACAGCGGATCTACAAGCTCATAGTGTGGCACAGAGTGCCTAGCTATGAGCTTGTAGATCTGCTATTTTTGAAAAAAACTTGAATATTTGCGCAAATCTTTGAATATATATATTATTTTTTTTAAGCAAACATTTTAACTCTTTGCTTCTGGGGGATTCTACTTCTTCCAAATCCTAACATTTCTTTGAAAAAACGTTTTCCCATGTCAAGGACATCTCAATATATGTTTTGATTTGAGTTCAATTCAAAGATTTGCACACATTTGTACGATTTTTCAAACACAAGGACATACCTGGAGCTATTTAAAGACTCATTAGGCTACAACATAATGCCACATGAGTCGGGGTGCACATAACTTTTTAGGTCTAGTACTCAGAAGAGCACCTGGAGATGTGACTTGGTGCGCACCAAAGTAAATGGTCCCGTTCCGTTTTGTCAACGGGGGGGGGGGGGGGGGGGTTTGCACCAGTCCCTACCACAGACTCCATTGTCCCAGACTATCTACTGAAATTCATCAGCTGCAACTGTGAGGGAGACTGTAGTACACGCAGGTGCTGCTGTAAAAAGCAGGGGGTCAAGTCAAGTGTATATCTGCTTGTGGCAAGTGTAATGGAGAATGAACATCAACCAGGCAGACGAGAAAAGGAGTGAGGAAGATGAGGAGTTGGCTGAGTAAGACTGACACCAGGTTTCATCAATACTGCACATTTCTTTACATTTTTCCTGCGATATGTAATAAAATGTTCTCATGGAAAATTATTTTTTTTTTTTACTCAAAACGAATGGTTGGAATAGATTCAGCACCCCTGAAAACCCCTAGTTAGACACCTCACAAGTTAATCTTAGATTATTTTTTTTTGTTCATATTTTTAAACCCAAGCCCTCTGGGCTCCTTAACTTTGATTGGCTCTCCAGGATTTTCCACCAGGATTTGGGTTTGCATTAATTGAGAGATGATTCTAGACACCTATAAGAACACATTGGTGAAGTACAGCTATAGCTATTGGTAGTACATTTTTTCACAGATGGTCCAAACATCTTGCTAAAATTCCCTAACTACATGGAATGCATGCATACAGTAGCAAGTGTTAGCAAAGCACTAATCTTAGCTCTAATCTCACCCAACACAACAGTGGTCCCCAGGTTGATTCTTAATCAGGGTGGTGGTCCCTGGTTCACAATAAGTTGAAAACCCCTGCTTTAGAGAGTTTAAAACTATAAATCTCACAGGAGTTTAGGGTAGCACTAGTATTTAGCTTTAGCACATAGCAGTGACATATGGTACTTTTTTGCCTTGAATATTCTTGAAAGGCAAAGAGTGACATGCTTTGTTTTTTGCCTTGAAAACAATGCATGCACCTTGAATGGGGAAATGTTTTTATTTTAGGACTCATAGAATCACAAAATGACCCTGGGCTGGGACCCATTCAAATGACCACTCCTGGGTCCTGACAGCCACTAACTACATTGAAAACCTAACATCACTGCTACCGCTTAGATGAGGAGTTATTTTGTTGCATTGGCATTGCTGAGGTTTTAGACATATTTTAGTTTGTTCAAGACAGTATATTTAAATGTAATATTTTGTGGTTATTTGGTTATTTTGTGTTGCACACCTTGGCTATAAAGATATGAATTTAGATTACTCGTTTTGAACCAATGCTGCACTAATTTGACTTGTGATTTTAAAAAGACATATACAAAATGTAATTGATGTGATGTGAAATTCATTGATGTGAAAAATAAGAAATGTACTTTTACTTTTACTTGTACTTACTCTTGAATACTTAAGTACATTTAAAAGCAAGGACTTTTTTACTTTTACTTGAGTAATATTTTGACTGAGCTACTTTTACTTGTAGTGGAGTAAATTTAACCAGGAGTACTCTGTACTCTTACTCAAGTACTGGGGTCGAGTACTCTGTCCACCTCTGCGAAAAACAAAAAAACATGTCACTCTTTGCCTTTCAAGAATATTCAAGGCAAAAAAAAGTATCATATGTCACTGCTATGTGCTAAATACTAGTGCTAGCCAAAACTCAGGTGAAATTGATAGTTTTAAACTCTCTAAACAAAAGTGATCCAAAATGTTGTGCTTACCTCGACAACAAGTGTTGTCTCTATCTACTTCAATGGACTACTTTGTTTGGGCTGTTTGCTGGATCATTTTTTTAACAGTGCGTGTGTGTCACACACTGACGCGCGCACACACACACACACACACACACACACACACACACACACACAGGACTGACTGTTGGGAGCTATTATAGATTATTATAGATTATAAGATCGGCTATTTTCGGCATGCAGCTAAATGAAACTCATTTCGATGCCCATCACGGTCCGCCAAAAGTAAATTTTAGTCGAGTAAATCAACTGTAGATTTTAATCGACTAAAATCTTATGATATTTAGTCGACTAAAAATAGACTAAATGTAAAACATTTCAGATGACTAAAATATGACTAATACGAAACAGAATTTTATTCAAAAGACTATGACTAAAACTAAATCAAAATTTGTCAAAATCTCAACACTGACTGGTACAGTATGTTTTCAATGTCCGTGCTGACACACAGTAAACCCTGACAGTAAATCCACTAATAACCACTTAATCCCTGTATACTTTGTTTACCGGGGTCCCCCAGGGCTCTATATTGGGTCCGCTCAGGGCCGTGTTTAAGCACAGGCAATGTAGGCAAATGCCTATGTCCTGTAGGCCTATGGCCTATTAGGTATTAAAAGTCCTTATATATATATAAGAAATTTAACAAAAAAAGACCATTAGTGCATTAAAAGTAATCAATAAACTATAAAAACTGGTCAAACATTGGTCGAATTGTCAAATAACATAAGAAAGAGGCAAAAGTTGTGAAAATAGCTGGAGGCGTTGTGAGCTTGTAGACTGGCTATTTTCACAATATTAATTTGTGGAATCGAGTCAAACTAAATGTAATGCCTACAATTCCAAGTGCTTGTCAGGGTGGGGGGTCCCCAGTTCAAATATGATTATTTTGGGGGGTCACGGCCTGAAAAGGTTGAGAACCACTGTAGTGAACCTGCCTGGGAAGCAGAACATCCTAGGTTCAATTCTGGGCCCTGGGCACACACACACTCACTTGAGAAGCACTCAGCTGGGTATCGCTGAAAACTAAATTAGCCATGTGGGATGAAATAGGTCTAATTATTATTATGACATGCCATCAGAATTAGACATAATTATGACATGTTTGAGTGTTTTCAAAATACAAATGTGGGTGTTATAGCAGTCGATATCTAGAGCAATTCTCTCAACACACTATACCCTCAATTTAGCTTTGAAAACTTAGCTTCATCGTATCTTATTGTGTAATAATGAAAACATTATAACTGTCCTTAAACAACCTCATAATTTGACCTCAGTCTCTGCTTTCCTGGCATTGTTCAGAGTCAGACTACAGTTCCAATTCCCAGTAAAACAGAGGAAGCAGCCATTATCGGGTTTCCCGTAATCATTCCAAGAGTTCCAAGAGATGTTGGATGTTTGGCCTTCATGTCATTTGAGTTTAGGAGGGGGTCGGGTGTGTCTGATTAAAAGAATATCAAATATCTGAATATTGAATCAAGCAACATAAAAACTGTCCGAGTAGATGTTAAAATGACCCCAGAAATGCTTTAAAGTGAAATACCCCTTTAACTACTAATGTGACCTGATATATTCTTCTGCCCGTCTCAACCTGAGAATAGAGTGTTGCTGCTTTGATTAAATGCTTCAATAAAGCAAAGAGTGTGAAGAGACATTAAAACACTGATTGTTTTTATGATTATATTATTTCACAATGTACAACAGATAGTTCCAAACAAGCAATCTGATTGGTTTGAATAGGCTCTCTAGCCGTGCTCAAATGAGCATGACATCACAGCCGTTCTCAATACATGGGCAACTGGTGGCCCGGGGGCCACATGCAGCCCCCACCTTCACTTAATGCGGCCCACAGGTTAATATCGGAATACTGATATGTTATTGATTTCAGCTGTTACAATTCCAAACATGTAAACATGACCCGCTTTAATTACTTCAGAGTATATATTGGTTGTTTAATGACTAGTATTATAATATTATTGTCTTTTTTATTTCCAATGTATTTGTATTTCAGCTCATAAAGTTAACATAAGTATAAGTTATGCATTTGAAATTAAATAAAAATATTACTTTTCCAATTCGAAAATAGCAAAAAGAGCCGATCTACAAGCTCAAACACTAGTTTTGCTACTTTTGAGTGACATAGTAGAATGAAAAAGTAGGACATTCATTTATGAAATAAATCAAGTTAAAACATGGAGATGAGGTTTCTGCCCGACAGCAACAATATGTAATGTGGCCCCCTGGAGTGAGTGTGGAAATATAGTGGCCCTTTCCATCATCAAAGTTGCATCACCCCTTTTTATATTTTGATTAGTTTAACCCATTAAGACCGGGAACGCATCTGTGTCACTTTAGATTTCTTTGGCTATTCAAAAATAGCAGATATACCAGCTCATAGTGTTTAAAGTTTGCATTTTCAAAAAATTGCTATAGCGCCCCCCTTTGACCAATTGGAGTAAGATTGGTTTCAGTGATACTTGGAATGACCCTCTACATTACTGCAAAGTTTCAAACAAATGTGAGTCTACATGTATGTGTTAGGGGCAGACGAATAATTTTCATAAAACTGCAATATTCATTGGCTCATAAAAGCTTCATTTTTTCACTTATGGAAAATCCGCTTGCTCACATCTTTCGGCATAGGTCCAAAGCTCATGCGTAAAACATTTAGTGTAGATTGCTCAAAGATCCCAGGAGGAGATAGATTTTTACTGTTTTTCATATAATTCAAAATGGTGGGGAATCTAAAGGTCAGAGGTCAAAAGTCAGAGTGTGAAAGTTGTTAGGCATGAGGAGACGCATGTGTGTATCGAAGTTTCATGTCTGTAGGTCAAACAGGGCATGAGTTGTACCTGTTCAAAGTCAATTGAGTGAAATAGCCCCACCTTTTGGCCAATAGTTGTGAGTTTCGTTTCTTAGTTGTTTGGCATAGCCCTCTACCATATTGCCGAGTTTCGTAAAAAGCGTATGCACGGTTAGGCCAGAACTGCAACAACGGCGGAAGAAGAAAGCCAACAGTTTCAAAGAGGTTTCGAGCCTGTAGGCCTCGAACCCTCAAATATTTGGGCTTTTAAGTGATCTGTATCTGAAATCTGAGAACAGCCACACATTAGCCACAGAAACCACCACATGTCATGGTAATGTGTGTTTCACTTCAAATTGAATTGTTATACTTCAATGGTTTGTTTTTAATGTCAATAATGAAAGTAGCTATTCTTCTTCATAATAACATTTTTAAGTGCTATACTGCAGTTATAGCAGTGACTGAGACAACAGACTGAAAAACAATGCTTTATAACTGAATGCCACCATTGGAGAGAAAGAAAGAGAGTGAGACACCAATAATATGTGCTATTATTTAATTTCATAACAATTCACTATGAATATAACTTGTAATGAAGTAGTGAGATTGTAATAGAGGTATCAGGAAGACAGACAGACACTGTCTGTCTGTCTGTTTGTCTGTGGACACACACATACATGTATTTAGTGTTTGAGAGGAGAGGTTAGCGTGGTATAAACTTCTGAAAGTTTGAAACTCTCTCTCTCTCTTTATATTTCTAAATGTAATTAAGTGGCCTCCCTTTCTCTATACAATTCTGTGGTGGCCATAGCTGAGTGGTTAGTGAGCCCGCCTGAGGAGCCAGTGGCCCCGGATGTCCCAAGTACGATTCCAGGCCAGGTCAGTGGTGTGTCCCTGAGCAAGACTTTTAACCCCTAATTGCTCCCTGTGCACTGCACAATGTTTAAAATCGAACATATATTATTATTATATTATATATTATAATATTTAAAAAATAAAGGGTTATTTACTCGTGACCCTTAAAAATTGGTCCGTGACCCACATATGGGTCCCGACCCAGGGGCCTCATACTGGGGTTTGCCTAGGGCCTCCTGATCCCTAAGCACGGCCCTGCCAATGCATACATTTAAAATGACACAGATGTATTTTAAAACTCCCCCCCTTTAAACTTGCCCACTTGAACATCTGTAGTCTGAAAAACAAGGTAAAGGAGTTGAGTACAATTATGGTTTGAAAATGATCTACACATTGTAGCAATTTCTGAAACTCATTTGGATGATTCAATTGACAATACTGAGGTATCTATACATATATATATATATATATATATATATATACATATATATATACAACATACGTTACAATATAATTAGACTTGATAGAAACAGACATGATGGGGGAAAGAAGAGATCTTGATGTCCTGCATATCATGCAGGACATAGAATGCAAATTGGAATTTTCAGTCACTAATATATTTGATATTGAAAAGCTATTGTCTGAATTAAAATCGGACAAAACCTGTGATAACCATGATAATCTAGACAGTAGACTCTTAAAGCTGTCAGCTGGAATTGCAGTTAGTTGTATATCTGTTATATGTTTTATAACATATATACGTTATAAGTTTTAAGGAAGGAATCTATCCTCAAGTATGGAAGGTTGCTAAAGTAACTCCTCTACCAAAAAATAGGAAAGAAACTCAATTCATGGAAACAATCATATTTAAGCAATTATTTCTCTATTAATAGCATTAATTCTGACTTTCAACATGCATATAAAACTGACTATTCAACATGCACAGCTCTCACACGATTGACAGATGACTGGCTAAAACTGACTGTAAATTATTAGTTGGAACAGTGCTAGATTTTAGCACAGCTTTTGATGTTATTGACCACGAACTGCTATACTTATAAAACTGTCTGCTTATGGTTTTAAACTCTCAGCTTTTAACTGGATAAAAGCTACCTATTCAACAGATAGCAATGTGTCATGTTCAATGGAACCCTTTCAAGTATTAAAACATTATATTGTGGTATTCCTTAGGGAAGTTGCCTAGGACCTTTATTATACTCAATATTTGTATATGATATGTCATATATTTTAAAGAATGCTTGCTGTGTGATTTATGCGGATGGCACTACAATATATACTTATGCAGAGAATGGCACAGACCTGAGCAGTATATATTACAAGATGAGGTCTCGCTGATTTCTAAATGGGTCACTGAAAATAAGATGAAACTTAATATTTCCAAAACCAAATGTGTTAATTGTTCAAATCATGCTCAGAGAAAGGAACAAATGGTTAAGAGTTTCTTTGCATGGAGCATATTGTTAAAGTTAAGGAGGCCAGATTGCTGGGAGTTACAATAGATGAAAGACTTTCTTCGGCCACTCACATTGATAACATAGTAGGCCTAACAAAAATGAGCAGAAGTATTTTAATCATAAGATGGAGTGCCTATCTTTTAACTAACACAACTACTAAGTAAATTATACAATCCCTTGTCTTGTCACATCTTGACTATTGCCCTGCAGCAATCTGGTCAAATGCATCTAAACAAGAACTAAATCAATCCAGTTTACCCAAAATAGGGCTGCGAGACAAGCTTTGCATTGGTCATTTAGGACCAGTATTGAAATAGCCTAATGCATAATGACTTGTCATGGATGAGAGTTGGTAAGAGACTAGCTTGTAGCTGTTTTTGAAAAACATTCATACAGCACACCATGTAAACTGCTTATCTCTCTTCTCAGCTGTTGCTTGCTAGTGATAATCACAACTATGGCACCAGGCAAGCCCTGAGAGGTGCTTTCACCTGCCTAAACCCAGAACTGATGCTTTAAAAATAACTGTTATGTAAAGGGTAATCAATTACTCGTATAGACTTCCACAATATTTAGTATTAGTCACTAGCAGTCAGAGTTGGTTTAAAGAATAGACTAAGAGATGTTATGCGGAAAGAGATTGTTTTAGATTGTGAATAATGTTTGTCAGTTTATTATATTTGTCATGAATTTGTTGAATTTCACATGATCGTGTACACTTGCCGATTGTCTCTAGACCCTGTAATACAGTATATATATCACAACCTTTAAAGAGGGAGCTGAATCACAATACACAATAGAGAAGAGCAAGTCAATAACAGGAATACACAGCCAAATTAATTATACAAAGTCCAATAAACATAGAGTACATGATAAAATGTTTATTTATTTTTATTGCTATCATTTGTTTACAATGGGTAGGTGGCACTACAAAGGCAAAGATTTTGCTGTTTTTGTCGCATTCCTAAGCCAATAATTTGATGACTGGCAGAGACTCAATTGAGTCTTCTACTGCAGTGTTTATCAACCTTTTTTTTCACCTGGTATAGCCAAAAGATATATATATATATATATATATATATATATATATATATATATATATATATATATATATATATATATATATATATATATATATATATATATATATATACATACATACATATATATATATATATATATATATATATATATATATATATATATATATATATATATATATATATATATATATATATATATATATATATATATATATATCAAAATATTTACTCTCATGTACACAAGATGTAATAAAGAAACCTTGAACATTACAAAATGTCTTTGGCCTACAAATATATAAACTTGGGTCAGTGCAATGAATGGAGAAGATGAAAAAAAAAGGAAAGAGACAGTGCCTCAGTTTCACCGATTTATTTTTGGAAACATACAACTTGTTTTGCTTTGATGTCATAATAAAGAAACCTTGAACTAAAAAACAGCACACACATGTTCAATTTGGCCTACAAATATATAAACTTGCCAGCGCAATGAACAGAGGAGTTGGATTCACCTTCCCAGAAAAATACTTTAAAAACTCAAAAAGATTTGAAAAAAATATATAGACAGGCGATTTCTCCATGGTGGGTCTCAAGGTGACGTTTCATCTTACTGGGAACCATAGCACTGTTTGCGAGCTTGTCTCCGCACACGATGCACAGTGGAATAGCATTAGAGACCCCCCCCCCCCCCATAAAATTGAAGCCAAACTGTATAGTCATCAGTGGCTTTAGTCGTCTTGCTTGTCGCCGTTGTTGTTCCCGGCAGCACGGCAGTAGAATCTACTGAACAGCCACCCGTATAGTTACTTTTTTAAATTAACTTTATTACCAGTTTTCCTATTATCAGTAGGAATTTCCCGACACGTTGTTTCATTTTGTTTAAGAATTCTGATTCTTGTTCTCCTACTTTTTCCCCTCTCTCTTCTGCTTGTCTGATGGCGACTGCCTCTTCGTACATTTCATCTGTGTAGTTTCCCCCCCCATTTCCTACATTCATGATATCAATTTTCTTGATCAGCTCGTCTACTTGTTTTTTGTCCTTGCTCTTGTTGTTGAAGACATGGAACCTGCCACCACAGCGTTGGATAAGATTTTGAAGTTCTGGACCAGCATCTCGCACATGCTGGTTAATGGTGCGACCTTTTTCAAGATCATCACCACGGGTGAACAGAACCATCATGTACTTGTCAGCGCCTTCTCCAAACAGCTTCTGCAAGGCTTCTACACAATTCTTCTCTTCTTTGGTGAATCGACCAATTTGCATGACGAGCAGGAATGCATGCGGACCGGGGCATGAGAACTGGATACATTTCACAATTTCCCCTGCGACGTCATCCACAGTTTGGGTTGTGTCAAGGATTCCTGGTGTGTCCACGACAATAATTTCTCTTTTGTTCCTTGAACTGATCCTTCCACTTACACACTTCGTAGTCACTGTGCCTGCAGCGGCTCTGGAAGCAAATTCTCCCTCTCTTTTAAGGATGGTGTTACCAACGGCACTCTTCCCCACTCCAGTTTTTCCAATCAAAACAATTCTCAGGTTGTCACCTAAAAATATAACAATAATAATGATATTTAATAACAATAATAATCATAATCATAATCATAATCATAATCATAATCATAACAATAACAATAACAATAACAATAACAATAACAATAATAATAATCATCATAATAAGGGTAATAATAATTGTAATAATAATAATAATAATAATAATAATAATAATAGTAATAGTAATAATAAACAATAATAATAATAATACAAAATGTGTGAATTAATGTTGAACCATGATGTGTAGATTCCTGAATTTTAACATACCTGAAGCCATCTTACGTTGATCAGTTGTCAAGGCAGCACAGTTAGTATTGAATCTGAAAATATTTTGTTCGGTTTATATCAAAGATGACTTTGAAGTCCAGTGGTGGGTTCTACCGTCAGATGCTGTGTACGTCGTACACCTTGAGATTTATTTTCGTCGCCACCGTACACCTTCAAAAACTGTTCAAAACAGCGTATCTGAGACGCTGATACGCTCTGATACGCTAACTGACGGCGCTGACTGAGACACTGGCGTTAACGTGCAATGTGCTGCTCAGGGGCCAGGGCAGGCAGCAAAGCGAGAGAGAGTAAAAAAAAAAACGATTATGTTACCACCGGAACGCTCGCCCCAAAACACACTCGCCCCCATTCATTTCGCGGACAGAGGCCGCCGGATTAGACCCGGGGCGAGTGTGTTTAGGGACGAGTCTTCTGTGATTTCATTCACTCACCAGCTAGTGTTGCCAGATTTTGCGAGAGAAATAAGCAACCAGTTCTATGAAAACAAGCCCAAAAGAAGCAACTTAGGCCACATGAGCACTTAAAACCTACGCTATTTTTTTAAGCAAGCCTAAGCAAGTACACTTTAGAAACAAGCCCCAAAAAAACGCAACCCACAACGACCAACATTTTACAAGAAAACTTTACAGAAAAACAAGCCCAAAGTCGCTTATAATACGCGGACATGGCAACACTGGCCCCAGCAGGTAACTGTGGAAACACACCAGACTTTTTTCGCACACACTCGCATATACGCACACTCGCACTTTTAGATCCAGTCCTATTTTAAAGCCTGCGTATGCGGGACTCGCGTATCCGCGCGCCTGGTGTAGCCGCTATCATTGATATCAATTGGATCTAAACAAACGCACTATACGCGCCACGCATACGCGCGCTTTGAAAAGTCTGGTGTAGATCGGCCGTTAGTAAAGTCTGGTGTAGATCGGCCGACAGGCAGCGCCAACAACAAAAACAAACAAGGAACCGAGAGTGGTACGAGAGACAGAACGAGAGCAAGACAGACATTACAGAGCGAGACACTTCGCGCGCGTGTGTGTCTCACATGCAATATTTTGTGTGTTTTCACACATGCAATATTTTTGTGGGCCACATACGTGCACATTTTTTACATTTAATTAATTATAGACGCGCGCATGCCGTGCGTGTGGGAGGCAGGGAATAATCATAGTATACCTTCAAAAAAAAACTAGAACACACCACTGCTTTGAACACACCCCATGATTAACATATTATTTACATAACAGAAAACTGGCAGGTCAGCCCCTGGCTCTAGGGGTGTGTAGCTTGCCACAAAAGCAGGAGAAAATGAATGCTTGCTGAAAAACTATATTCACATTGCAATAGTAATGTCAATTAAGCTAATATTTGGGGCCATTTTATATTACTTCCACACTACACATTGTGACACTGGTAAGAATTAGTATGTTTAGTATGTTAAACATTTAACACAACAATAAATGTGTAACTGTTTTCAGAGAAAAGAGGATTGCTCTTGAGAAGAGAACGTTCTCTCCACAATGTCCCTAGACGAATCCACAGGCGCGCTGCCTGTAGCTGCCTGTAGGCGGCCATTGCTGCGGTGTCGCGTCCGCGGAGCGTTGACAGGGCAGCGCTCCGTGGATTCGTGTATATAGCATCATCCTGTGGAAAGAAACCAGTTCAAAAGACAAAAATGTCTATGAAAATGAAATGTTTTGGATAATGATAATGCATGCAACTGACTTTGATGCTACAAATTCAATCAAGGACCTCAATAAAACAAATGTTGGATTTTCAAACTTGCTGTACATGATCTTGATTGTGATTATGATGATTCAACAGAGGAACAGATTAAACAGAGCAGATCACATGTCAAACATACATACAGTATGCATTCCTTATTCTGTTGTCATGTTTAGATATGATAAAATTGCTGATTATACATTCAAGTGTTGCTCTCTAGAGGAAAGACAGCTGACTGAGGACTGTTCATCATCTGAGGTGAGAAAAGGGGACCATATCGATTTTAAATCGTGTCAATATTAACTTAAGTTTGTATCCTACATGCAAATAATATGGATTGATGAGTTGCTCAAAATAATACAATTTCACATGTCTCGATATAGGGACAGAATTGTATCATCACTTCCCCCGTCAGCATGCGACTATAAACATGACTTGGTTATCTCATTAAGTTCAGGGGCTTTCCACATGCACATGTACAGGAATATGTAGATAGTGTTTTTTTCTGTTTTCTTGACCACATCTTTTCATAGGCAGAACCTACTGAAACACAGTTTGTTTTTATATATATATATATATGTAACAATGCAATTCAGAATAAAACCACACTCTATTGCTCCAGCACCTGGTTTTGTGTCGGTCCTTAGTGAGACAGCAGGCAGGACTATATATATATATAGTATATATATAAAAGAACACCTGGAGGCGGGACACTGAGGCGGAGCTCAAGAGACAAGGAACCAGCTGAGGGGAGGCAGAAAGGACAGCCCAAAGCCGTGTTGGATGGAGAAGAGTCGTAGATGGCCTATGCTCCACTGGGAGCGATGGGCCTAAGTAAGTAAGTATATATATATATATATATATATATATATATATATATATATATATATATATATATATATATATATATATATATATATATATATATATATATACCCCATTAGTCAAATATATATATATATATATATATATATATATATATATATATATATATATATATATATATATATATATATATATATATATATATATATATATATATATATATATATATATATATATATATATATATATATATATATATATATATACCCCATTAGTCAAATATATATATATATATATATATATATATATATATATATATATATATATATATATATATATATATATATATATATATATATATATATATATATATATATATATATATATATATATATATATATATATATATATATATATTTGACTAAGTCAATTAGTCTGACTAACCACTTAAAGGGATATTTCACTTTTAAAAAAAAACGTTTTGTCATTTTATCGTCTACTCAGGCCTTTGTGAGCCCCCCAGACAGTTTTTAAGTTGCTCGATTCAGTATTTAGATATTTGATATTAATGTTATCAGACATGCCCCCTTCCTATACAAACCCATTGTAACTTCAAACTCCATTTCAACCATGTTAGATTCATCAAAAACACCCGTCCTTGGTTCTGGTGACTCATACCGCCCCCCTAATACGCGAGGGGGCCGTGTTTTTTCAATTACTTTTTTTATTTATTTTAAATATTTTTTTAGGAAAATGAAAAATATTTAATACAATAAAAAAATGTAATAAAATAAATGAAAAAAAATATCGGAAAAACACGGCCCCCTCACGCATTAGGATACTAAATGTATCAATCATATCACATGCATTGACTATTTTTAATCATTTGTATTCAATAGCATAGTTTTTGTCCCAAGTACATCATTTTCAGAATCAGTTTTATTGTTTCTTCCATATTCCACAATAGGCATAAAAGGGGGCAAAATACTATTCTCCGCAACTCATGGTGCTTGTCACAAAAAATAAAAAAATAGACACATTAAAAAGACGCAAAGACATTGATTGATTGATTGATTGATTGAATACTTTATTAGCAGTTTGCAAAATAAAAAAGAGGATTATACCCAAGAAAATGGCTTGTTTCCATTGGGGTCCTTTGTACTCAATTCATCGAAACATTTAATGAGAGACATATATACAACACTATGCAAAAACATCATATAAACCAGTAGTAATGAAAAAGAAAAATATGTACAGTTCGGGGGGGGGTGTAGGCTTTGACTTTTTACAGGGGCTAGTTCCAAATTACAATTGATCATCATGTCACACAATTGTTATTGTATTAGCTATGTACCCCTCTATTTCTGTAAAACATTGTTCATAATCTTAGGAAGAAACATGATTAACTAATACACCCGTAAACTAACAGTTTTCATAATTTTCTGTTTTGGAGGGATATGCCTTCATTGTTTTGTCACTGCCCATTTTTTGCAAGCACATTTCGGAATCGTCTGATACGTCCTGTCAGATCGTCAATAAATCTAAATACATATGGGTTTTTTTCAGCATCTTCTCTTGGCATGCTTTTTGTTGCTTCTTGAATCATATCCTCTGCCTGTGTGTACATGTCATTTGTGTAGTTTGTATTTCCATTTGCTGTAACCATTTCATCAATTATCTCGATCAGCTTGACGACTTGTTTTCTGTTTCTGTATTTGATTTTGTTGTTGAAGACATGGAACCTGCCACCACAGAGTTGGATTACTTGTTGAAGAGCTGCATTGTCACTTGTTTGCACAAACTCTTCAATGCTGAGACCGTCAAGATCATCACCACGGGTGAACAGCACAATCATGTACTTGTAAGCCTCTTCCCCAAACAGCTCCTGCAAAGCTTGTACAGAATTATTCTCTTCTGGGGTGAATCGACCAATTGTGATGACAAGCAGGAATGCATGAGGACCAGGGCTTGAGAGCTGAATACATTTCACTATTTCTTTCTTTAATTCTTCCTCAGCTATTTTTGTGTCCAAGACTCCTGGTGTGTCTACTACACTAATGTTTCTTTTCTTCCGCAATAATTTGCTTACTTTTTTACACTGATCTGTCACTGATGCGGCACAGGCTTGGCTTACAAATAGTTTCTTTGCAAGGATGGTGTTTGCGACGGCACTCTTTCCCACGCCAGTTTTTCCAATCAAAACAATCCTCCGGGCGTTACCTAAAACAATATAATCATCATCATCATCATTATCATCATCAAAAAGACATGTGAATTAAAGTTAAACTAGAAAAGTGGCCCCACCAGGCCAGGTTGCCTACCCAGGGCCCTTGAAACATAGCCTGTGAAAATGTTATACACCTACTGTACACAGTATGTGACCGTAACTGTTTCTGAAACTGACATTTGTTTAATTAGGAAATCACCAAAGTTATTCATCAGACCTAATTAATAATAGGGTTAATAATAAGAGACTATTTTAATTTCCTAGTCATCTGGATGAGCCCAAACTGGTTTGGTTGAACTCCGGTATTGTGTTTATAGTGGTACAAAGAGATAGTTAAAGCAGGTACGGCAATCTCTGCAGTTCACTATCAAACATACATTAAACTTGTCTTGAATACTGCTTCCCTTATTGCTATACAGGTCCTTCCACATGAATTAAAAAGGGTGCTCGTAGTGCTGAGAAACAATTTTGTATTATGTATCTATCTAGTAAGCAAAAATGTATTCTCTTATACAGCAACATTCATGCTGGCACATAAATAAATACCTAAATGTAGCACCCACCCACGATTAATTCTTGAATTTTAAACGTACCTGCAGGAAGGGATTGCATTCCACCCATTGTTTCTTGAATCAGTTGTTAATAGTGAATGTGAGAATATCTAGGTTACGGTAGCTTTATCTACACAGATGACTTTGAACACACCCTCTAATTAACATATTATTAACATAACAGGCACATATAAAGCTGACTCAGATCAGGTTCCAGCCCATTTTTCTGGAGAAATACAACTTACCACAAGAGCAGGACAAAATGTCTTACAGTAAGTACTTTAATGATAACTTAAATAAAGTATACTTTATATAGAATATATATCTATATTTTCTTTGTATGTATTTACATGTATACGTGAAAATCTCAAGGACCTTGTAGCCTGATTGGGGGTCGCAGATAGACAGCTGGAGAGTTGATTAACCTCTTCAAATAACCAGAAATTACCGAAGTACGTCACCTACATATTTATGTTTTTAGCTTAGACACAGGTAGCCTACAATAGTTGGTAGATGATTGGTAAATTATTAACCATGACAACGACTCAAATACTTTTATTTTGTATTTTTTTGAACCACAAGCATATCACTGCGCCAGTCAGATATAATGTACATGAGAGAGATAAGGGGGGGGAAACACTTGATACACAAAAACAAAGCTGGCAATGTATTGCTAATATCCAGGGATGCTTTGGCTACAGAGTGCAAAGCACTAAATTTAGCCAGTGAGAATTGCAGTGTACATAAAGTGCGCTCGGAAAGGTTTCTTTTAGGAGCGCTTTGTGATGCACCGTGCAGTCAAATCCGTGCCTCCGTGGTGTCAATAAATTCCACTGCCCGCTCTTTGATAAGTCCTCCTCCATCCTCCATGAATCGAATACAAACTGCAACTAGTTCCCGTTTGGAGAGATCTTTATACTCATCCGCGAGTAGGTCCTATTGCAAAATAATATTGTCCACTGAGTTCAGCCTTTATTTTACCAGCAGGACTGATGCTGCTGCCTCAAGCAGCTTGTCCTGAATGCGGTTAAGGCGGTCGCGGTGGCTGCCGTTCGTTTAGGCGTCCTCGCGTCGATGAGTTTGCTCTGGACAAACTTTTTTGTTTACGCTGGTGCCATTGCTGTCTCTCTGCTGTCTCAAGAATAAAAAATGAAGAGAACGAGGCCAGGACAGAGGACATAGTGTGTGGTGGTGTTTATATTGTGTGCTTATGTCATGACGTAGAAAAGCGGTTCTGTGAATGAGGGACACAGACAGACACATTTCACACTCGAGTGTGAAAAGGGATTCTGAGAATAAACATTGGCTCAAAAGACCCCAACATCCTCCAGACACGCAGGACGTAGAGAGAGAATGGATGTGTATTACGTTGTTTGTCAGCCTTAAGTATAGGGGGCGATATTCATAGTAAATACACAAAAAGCTGTCTGGCGGTGGGAAGGCACAGTGTATTCTAGGTAAGGCACGTGCCTTACTTGGCCTACCGTGCGTCCGCGCCTGCACTACACACTGTAACCAAAAAAAATAAGAAAAATGTAATCAATATTTGTTACTATTTTCACAGAAAATATGTAAGTGGAAAACCAAAGTGCTCCAACAAACCTTGCAAACCTCCCAGGGAATGTTTCCAGTGCACAAGATGAAATTCTACATGAAAATGACAATTTGCAGATAATATACTTTTAGTATACCTATAATATAGTATATATCCAAGAAATCCAGACATTGTCTTTTCTTGTTGAACAATTTTGGAATTTAAACCTTACATGACCTTGTTTGTGATAGATAATCCTGATTTAATAAATCAAATGAAGGAGCAATGTCTTTAAACTAACTGTGCTATTGTAAACATTTATATTGTATTGTCCTTTGTATTACAGGAATGGATCAGATCCTGTAAACCATAAGACACCATCTCAGCCTGAACCGGGGTCTCCGTGTCAAACGCACAACACCAATAGGTAAAGCAGATTCTTAAAACAAAAAAAACAATGATATTAATTATTCAGTCCCCTTTAGTTATTTTAGGGTATTTGTCACTGTATATTCGCCTATACATATTATGTGAAATGTGTCCTCTGCATTTAACCCATAATATCTATTAAGAGCAGTGGGGAAGTGCCATTAACCCTTCCATTGTGTTAGGGTCATTTTTTGACCCATTTTCAAGTTTAAATTGGTAAAAAAAAGTACCCTTTACATTTCTTTATTGGAACATCCTCAGAAACAGCTATTTTAACGCAACAAAATTAATTACCGCCATTTTAGTTCATTCTGATGGTCTCAAAACAAAAAAGTGACTGGGTGTGTTAAGGGTCAAATTTGATCCGGCAGATAATTAAGTGTGGCTCAATTCCCCCCAAATTGTCAATATTCAATGTTTGCATGTTTGAGAGTGAGAGAGACTTGTCCTCAATTAGCATTTGCTATCAGGAGTAAAATAATGTTTGAGTTTATGAAAAATTAACGTATTTTTTACCTTCTATGGTATACGGGTCAATTTTGACCCTTAACACACCAAGTGTCACTATTTTTAATAATACAAAAAAAAATTTAAGTTAAAAAACTAAAACAAGTATTTAAAAAAAAGTATTTTGGAAGTGTGTTCTAATGTTAGTCTGTTATAGCTAGATAACATCATTATCCATTGTCTTCATTATAGGAAATGTAATGAGTGAATTATTACATTTTTATAATTGAAAATAAGATATATTGAAAGATGAAACCCAACATAATATTTTAAAAAGTGTTTCCATGGATATGAATGCATAATAAGTCAGCTATGAAGTGGGAGAAAAAAACAAATGAAAATAATTATTTGTTGAGTATTTTGGGTTAAATCACGGGTCAAGTGTCAGCAGGTTTCTAACACAATGCAAGGGTTAACACAGAATGAGGGAATGGGAGAAATTAAGGGTTAAGTGTGTTGCTCAGGGACGCTTTGGCACCAGTGAACTTCAGATTATTATTATTATTACTATCATTATATTAATTGTTGTTATTATTATAATTCAGTCCCCTTTAGATATTTTAGGGTATTTGTCACTCCATATTTGCCTCTACTTAAGTGAAATGTGTCCTCTGCATTTAATCCATGTAACTATTAGGAGCAGTGGGGAAGTGCCAAATGAGAGAAATGAGAGGTTACGTGTGTTGCTCAGGGACACTTTGGCACATACAGTAGACTGGGGGACGAAATGGTGACCTTCAGATTACCAGACTCTACCCATTCAGTTATTTGTTTGGGGTTTTCGTTACAATATAAATGTATATAATCCCAGATCATATGCATTTACAAAACATTGTCCTTGTTTGATAAACAAATGTCAGTCAGATAACTCACGGATAGATTGAACTCAACATTATAAAATGTAAATACATGTGTGAATATGTATTTTATCTTGACGCTCAGGCTCTGCTGCATTTTCCTCCCTGCTCAGCACATTATAAGACATCCATCATTAACCATTAAGAGCAGGGAGATAGATACCGGTACACATTAACAACCTGCATGAGGAACAGAACTATTAGAGCAGAGCCCCCTGGTGGTGCTGGGGTGGTGGTAGAAGCAAACAGGCATATACCAACAGTCCAGGGACGCTGACAGCAAGAGGAAGTCTGAACTGGCTCGCATATGGCATGCAGTATACGCATCATTCGCTTTATCTTTGTATT
This sequence comes from Gymnoscopelus braueri, assembly GCF_963280865.1. NCBI lineage: Eukaryota > Metazoa > Chordata > Actinopteri > Myctophiformes > Myctophidae > Gymnoscopelus > Gymnoscopelus braueri. Next base: position 6,298,792 of record NC_137625.1, on the reverse strand, counting down.
ACAGGAATGGATCAGACCCTGAAAGCGAAATGACAACATCTCAGCCTGAAATGGGGTCTCCGTGTCCAACGCACAACACCAACAGGTAAAGCAGATAATAATAATAATAATTTTAATAATAATACATATTATTATTATTATGATTGTATTATAATATAATTTATTATTATCTCCATTATAATAGACCATATTCACACGGCGGCCATTTTGGAATTTAACATTGCAACGCAATGTTAAATTCCAAAACTTGCTGTGGCAACTGGGGTGGCATTTCATTGACTTATGGCAATATGGCCGCCGTGTGAATATGGTCTATTGTAATAATTGTTTTTAGTATAATTCAGTCTCCTTTAGATATGTATGGGTATTTGTTAGGAGCAGTGTGGGGAAGTGCCATAACTGCCATTAATACAAAACCTGGGGAGAAATTAGAGTTGCTCAGGGACGCTTTTGGGGCGGACTGGGGGGTGAACTGATGACTTTCAGATTACCATGTATATATATGTGTGTGTGTGTGTGTGTGTGTGTGTGTGTGCGTGTGCGCGCGTGTGTGTGTGTGTGTATATATGTTATTTGTTTTTGTAATTTTTTCCCGGAATGTTATGCTTTATTCTTCAGACCTGAGAGCGTAGAGGAAAATATAACCCCACTCTCAAAAGGTACTGTATGCAATAAGCTATTATCAGTTGCTTCTTAGCTAGACTAGATCTACAATATATAGTAAATATGAATTATCACCTGGAATTCATCAGTATATCAGTATAATGCATTTTGTCAATAAAGATCAATCAATCAATCAAAAAGCTGTATAGGGATGAGTCCAAAACAGTGAATGCTGGGAAGCAATTGTTTATCACATTAACACAGCAATAAAATATCTTCATCGACACATCAATTGCATAGATAGATTATCATTTTGCATTGCTGATTTTCCTAATCTCTTAAATTCTGACAGGAACCCATGACAGCATCAAACTAGTTCTGCTTGGACAGACAGGCACTGGAAAGAGTGCATGTGGAAATACAATCCTGGGAAAGAAAAAGTTCAAATCAAGAGCCAGTGCAGTACCTGTTACCAAAGAGTGTCAGATGGAAGAATTTGATATCTTTGATAAACATGTTACTGTAATTGATACACCAGACTTCTTTGATGAAGAAATGCAAACACAAAGCCAACTGCATGCAGAGAAATACAGAGAACTCTGTCAGTCAGGAGGATCTTGTGTGTATTTACTGGTGATGGAGGTGGGCAGATTCACAGATGGTGAGAGAGAGATACTGGACAAGTTGGAAAAAGCTTTAGTGCTTAAAAAAGATAAAACAATTATTCTTTTTACTCGTGGGGACAGCCTAAAATGTGACCAGATGACCGTACAGGATTTTGTGAATGGCATGGACCCTGTCCTGAAGAACACAGTTAGCCAGTGTGGTGAAAGGTTTCATGTGTTTGAGAACAGCAAGTCAGATGAAAAGCAGGTGAAAGACCTAATGAAGATGGTACACACTCTACTCTATGGCCATAGCCAGGGTTTGGAAGATAGTGAAGCCCAGGGAGGAAGTACTGGTTGTGGAAGTACTGGTTGTGTGGAGGAAGTACTGGTTGTGTGGAGGAAATACTACTACTGGTGGTTCTGGTACATATGTCTTTGTGTGTTTGTGGTGGTGGTTGTTGTGGTTCTGGTTGTAGTGTGTCAGAGGTCACCAGAGAATTCGACCCAGAACAATTCGACCCGGTCAGGTCGACCCGCTTTCAACACTACCGCTTCCATTACAGCCACACTAAACACTACCGCTTCCATTACAGCCACACTAAACACTACCGCTTCCATTACAGCCAAACTAAACACTACCGCTTCCATTACAGCCACACTAAACACTACCGCTTCCATTACAGCCAAACTAAACACTACCGCTTCCATTACAGCCACACTAAACACTACCGCTTCAACACTACCGCTTCCATTACAGCCACACTAAACACTACCGCTTGGACCGGACAATTCGACCCGGTAATTAATAATTGGGATTTCATTTATATTGCATATTTCATCTTACTTACATTTTGTTTACAAGGTGAATATGTACACAGCATATGACCTAGCCCCTACGGAACCTCTCCCTCTGCTAAGTAGCTCCGAGATACTTAGCGGAGGGAGAGGTTCCGTAGGGGCTACATATGACCGTGTCCTTAATCATGTTTAAGGAGGATAGGCTATCATAAGCTTTTAGCTTCAGCCTATTACCAAGTAGGCTTGGTAACCTGGCTGTAGAAAGTAACACCACAGTAAAGAACCTGGGGGTGATTATCGATTCTGAATTGAATTTCAATACACACATTAATCATGTCACCAAGATTGCTTTCTTTCATCTTAGAAATATTGCTCGAATTAGAGACTATCTGTCGTTAGACGATGCAAAGACGCTGATCCACGCTTTTGTTTTCTCTCGGCTTGATTACTGCAACGCACTCTACTCTGGCCTGCCAAAGAAAACAACTGACAGATTACAACTTGTTCAAAATGCGGCAGCCAGAATTTTAACTAAAACCAGGATGAGAGAACATATCACTCCAGTTCTTGCTTCACTACACTGGCTCCCGGTTGTTTTTAGGATTGATTTTAAAATTCTTTTAATAGTTTATAAAGCTCTAAATGGTCTGGCACATACCTACCTCTCTGACTGCCTAGAGAGATATGTTCCAAACCGGGCCCTCAGGTCTTCAAGTGCTGACCTGCTCGAGGTGCCTACAATGACATATAAAAAATACGGTGAAGCAGCATTCTGCTTTTACGGACCGACAGTGTGGAATAAACTCCCATTACACCTAAGACAGGCAGCCTCTGTCGATAGCTTTAAAGCACAGCTCAAGACCTATTACTTCACTCTTGCTTTTAGCTGATTCTTTGGTTGATTTTTAATTCCTCACTGTATTCCCTATTTTAATGTTGTTTTATGCCTTTGCTTTTGCCTTTGCTTTTATTTTATTTTATTTTATTTTTGTTTGCTTTATTGTTAAATTGGTTCTAACTGTAATTGTATTCTTGCTCTGTAAAGCACTTTGAGCTGCATTTCATGTCATGAAAGGTGCTATACAAATAAAGTTTATTATTATTATTTCCTTTTGATCACCTCAAACACTGATGGATGTAAGACTTGTATAAATGTATGCTTGTACTGTGAGTTGATCAAATAAACTAAAACAGTGCCCCACCTCCGCCTCCAATTAAGTGTGAGAATACCACCTTATTCAAGCACAGTCATTGAGATGGATCTCCCTTTAAAGTTAAAACGGTATATAGAATGCAGCTATATGCAGAGAAACACAGAGACACAGGCCATCAACGATCACATTCCTAAGGCTAGCAGCCACCATCATCCCCATAGCAGAGTATGACGTTTTTTGCTACACTACCTTTATTGTGGTTGAGTGGTTAATCCATGTTTTATAATATTGTAATTTATGTCTGCAAAGTAACTAGTAACTACAGTTACTTTTTTTTATATCATTTTAGTTGACCTTGTAACAGTAAACTCATGTACTGTACTGGTACCTTTTCCTGTGCAAACTTCAATCAATCTAAAAGATCTGGTATTTCTATTATTGGCATATCTTTTTAATGTTTAGCTGTTGTTGTACATACCATAGTAACTAATTAATTTAGTTAGTTTCAGTTAAAATCTACTCATATTAAATATTATGAATATTATATAGTGCTCCAGTTCCAATTTTGTCTGCCCATTTCTTAGTGTAAAAACTCAAACTATTAATTGCGATGGGATGATGATTTGAGAGCTATAATAAGGGTAAAAAAGTCTAAAAATAAATAATTAAAGTCTAAAATGTAAAATCGAAAATAAATATGTTTTGTACATCTTAAAAAAAAGTATGCAACTGGGGGAGCATGCTTACAATATTTACTCTTAGATATACTCATTACAATAAGGCATACATTATTATTTCATTTAGAAAAGAAGGTTTACAAAAAAACTGGGGGAGCATGCTTACAATATTTACTCTTAAATATACTCAGGACCTCACCGTCACCTTGTACCTTCAGGACCTCACCACCGTCACCTTGTACTCTACTACCCTCTAGGGGTTACACAGATAATTCGACCCGGTCGATTTGGGTCGAGCTGACTCAAATTCGCGGCTGGGCGAATTGTCCTGGGTCGAATTCTCTGGTGACCGTGTCAGAAGGTGCTTAAACTTAAATGAACGTCTCCCAATTTCTTTCTGTATACCGACAGGTACCTCAAAAAAAGGTTGTTGAGAGTATGTCTTAATGGATATCTTGAACTGTACGGATGTAAAAGCTCTTTCAGATAAGAAGGATAATTAAAATAAATAAATTTAAAAACAAAAAGCAACCAATGAAATTGTCTCCTATCATGAGGAGATAACCAATTGAGCGTATCATACAGAACACAGTGATGTGTACTGTAAGGACACCTGAGTAGAAATCTATGTGAGTACAAATGTGTACTGTAAGGACACCTGAGTACAAATCTACAGATATAATATATTATTGTAGAGCTACATTTAATGAGTGAAGATGTGTCTCAGAGGTGTTCTGATATATGATGTCACCATAATCAATGATAGGAAGTAGAAGCTGCTGAACAATGTGTTTTCTTATTTGAAAAGTAAAACAATGTATTTATCTACTCTGAGGCTATTATTTACTTCGGGTTGTTGGCATAATACGCGAGTTGATGCCCGAAACACCAGGCCTGCTCACATGATAGGCAAGAAACGATTCACTCAACACAGTACCCACGGTACGGTAAGATTCACAATACTAGGTTCAAGATCTGTTTAGATCCCATAACCCAGAGGGACAGGTGTGTTGTAATTGGATAGTAAGTTGTTTAACAACTGTTGGACAGGGTCTCTGCCAGCAGACACTGATGATTGAGTAGGATCATTTAGATAAGTTAAAGGTACTTCAAAGGGTAAATCTAGCTCATTTTACATTTAAGCTGAAATGCTAAAGATTGTTGCAGTTGTTGCACACTGCCAGAAAAACACAATAGGCCTATTATGTAAAATACTCCTAAATATAGGTGAGTTCTAAAAAAAAAAAAGGTATTAAGAATGCGTACTATATGAAGTAGTGGTGCACCCCTAATATTTAATGTAGTTGCAAATCATCAGCCGTGTCAATGAGGACAGCTGTCCCCTGCCTGCTTGGACCAGATATACATTTACAAAACCATACACATCCACCTTATATATACTGTATAGTATATTATGTTTGTCTGTTTAACTTTGATATTAATGATTTTTTAATCTGCTCTTAACTGCTTAGGTTCCTCCAAAGCTAATTGTACTCTTGGTGGTCTGTTTTAGGTGTTGGTATTTGTTATTTGATGACTGTACCTCCTGCACAACAATATATGTTTGAGAGAAATTATGTTTCTGAGTCCCTTCTTTCATGACACTGTAGAAATTACCAGTATGATGTTGTGTTGAGCAGTGCACTGCTCTTAAAGGTAATGTTGAAAAGCAGTTATGTGATTGACCATGAATGAATCAGCATACAACACATCCACTAGCAATATATTCAGGCTAATCACAGAATATATGTCATAGGCTACATAACGATAGGCTATATAGCTACTTTTTGCATGTCATACATTATGCCTATACATTATTTGCATGGGCATATTAGTCCAAAGTTCCATGTAACAACATGTATTCATTATTGTACTCATTTCCATTCAATGCAGCTTGAGGTTTGTGGATTGTGGAAGTTAATTCAATGTATAAAGACAATAGTGTTTGATTGTTTTATTGCATAGATAAGCAATTTTGCCTATTTTTATCTATTTATTTATTTGTTTGTTGAATGTAAATCCAGCCACATAGGAAATAACAGTTTAACATAACCTTTAAAATAACCTTTATCCAGAATCAATTGAACAATAATTAAAACTGCTTAATAATATTGAGAAGACAGTGGACCAAATGCACCAAAGTCTACTACAGACTCCAAGCATTCCACTCCATGGCACGCTTTACCTGTGGTGTACCCTCGCCACCTGTTTAATGTACAGGAGCTTCCCTGTGAGTTTATTGCTGACAAAGCTCTTTATTCAAACAGATGAACTATTGTAGTAGTGATTTTAGTCAAGATGGTTTTTTTTTCATAAATTATTATTTAGAATTCTCTAAAAAGTCAGTGCATGTATTGAGTCTGTCCAAGAACATGCAAAATGTACTATTATTATTTGTTACAATTATTAAGAAAGTTAGGCATAAAGTTAAGCATTTCCAAATGGCCTGGTTTGGATGTTTGACATCACATGAACTCCACTTTACTTATTATGGGCAATTGCACAAATGACAGCGCTAATCAGCACACGTTGTTCACCAAATAGGCCTCAGTCGGTCAGGGTTGACCATGGTTGGCACATGGGGTCTGAGGTCAAATTACTGCATCTATAAGAACTTTTATTTTCCTTTCTTGATCCATTATTTTTTTACTCACCAATTGTGGTCATCTTTTTGACTGGATCAATGGCCTCCAGCTGCTCCCCATCGCCATGCTTTGGCTTATGACCTTAAAGGAGAATTTTGGACTAAAGTTTTCTTACCTTTTCTATGACGTTATGATATCTTAGGATGAATGGTACAGTAGAAAAATTTCTCAACTCCACCCCTGAGCCGCCACAGCTTAAAAGGTGCGCGGATAGGCCTTAGGTTAGATCACATATTTTAATAGCTTTTTTTGTATTTTTTTTTGATGAGATCTGACGTTCATAGTGACTGAACACTATACAACCAAAAATCTACAGATATAATATATTATTGTAGAGCTACATTTAATGAGTGAAGATGTGTCTCAGAGGTGTTCTGATATATGATGTCACCATAATCAATGATAGGAAGTAGAAGCTGCTGAACAATGTGTTTTCTTATTTGAAAAGTAAAACAATGTATTTATCTACTCTGAGGCTATTATTTACTTCGGGTTGTTGGCATAATACGCGAGTTGATGCCCGAAACACCAGGCCTGCTCACATGATAGGCAAGAAACGATTCACTCAACACAGTACCCACGGTACGGTAAGATTCACAATACTAGGTTCAAGATCTGTTTAGATCCCATAACCCAGAGGGACAGGTGTGTTGTAATTGGATAGTAAGTTGTTTAACAACTGTTGGACAGGGTCTCTGCCAGCAGACACTGATGATTGAGTAGGATCATTTAGATAAGTTAAAGGTACTTCAAAGGGTAAATCTAGCTCATTTTACATTTAAGCTGAAATGCTAAAGATTGTTGCAGTTGTTGCACACTGCCAGAAAAACACAATAGGCCTATTATGTAAAATACTCCTAAATATAGGTGAGTTCTAAAAAAAAAAAAGGTATTAAGAATGCGTACTATATGAAGTAGTGGTGCACCCCTAATATTTAATGTAGTTGCAAATCATCAGCCGTGTCAATGAGGACAGCTGTCCCCTGCCTGCTTGGACCAGATATACATTTACAAAACCATACACATCCACCTTATATATACTGTATAGTATATTATGTTTGTCTGTTTAACTTTGATATTAATGATTTTTTAATCTGCTCTTAACTGCTTAGGTTCCTCCAAAGCTAATTGTACTCTTGGTGGTCTGTTTTAGGTGTTGGTATTTGTTATTTGATGACTGTACCTCCTGCACAACAATATATGTTTGAGAGAAATTATGTTTCTGAGTCCCTTCTTTCATGACACTGTAGAAATTACCAGTATGATGTTGTGTTGAGCAGTGCACTGCTCTTAAAGGTAATGTTGAAAAGCAGTTATGTGATTGACCATGAATGAATCAGCATACAACACATCCACTAGCAATATATTCAGGCTAATCACGGAATATATGTCATAGGCTACATAACGATAGGCTATATAGCTACTTTTTGCATGTCATACATTATGCCTATACATTATTTGCATGGGCATATTAGTCCAAAGTTCCATGTAACAACATGTATTCATTATTGTACTCATTTCCATTCAATGCAGCTTGAGGTTTGTGGATTGTGGAAGTTAATTCAATGTATAAAGACAATAGTGTTTGATTGTTTTATTGCATAGATAAGCAATTTTGCCTATTTTTATCTATTTATTTATTTGTTTGTTGAATGTAAATCCAGCCACATAGGAAATAACAGTTTAACATAACCTTTAAAATAACCTTTATCCAGAATCAATTGAACAATAATTAAAACTGCTTAATAATATTGAGAAGACAGTGGACCAAATGCACCAAAGTCTACTACAGACTCCAAGCATTCCACTCCATGGCACGCTTTACCTGTGGTGTACCCTCGCCACCTGTTTAATGTACAGGAGCTTCCCTGTGAGTTTATTGCTGACAAAGCTCTTTATTCAAACAGATGAACTATTGTAGTAGTGATTTTAGTCAAGATGGTTTTTTTTTCATAAATTATTATTTAGAATTCTCTAAAAAGTCAGTGCATGTATTGAGTCTGTCCAAGAACATGCAAAATGTACTATTATTATTTGTTACAATTATTAAGAAAGTTAGGCATAAAGTTAAGCATTTCCAAATGGCCTGGTTTGGATGTTTGACATCACATGAACTCCACTTTACTTATTATGGGCAATTGCACAAATGACAGCGCTAATCAGCACACGTTGTTCACCAAATAGGCCTCAGTCGGTCAGGGTTGACCATGGTTGGCACATGGGGTCTGAGGTCAAATTACTGCATCTATAAGAACTTTTATTTTCCTTTCTTGATCCATTATTTTTTTACTCACCAATTGTGGTCATCTTTTTGACTGGATCAATGGCCTCCAGCTGCTCCCCATCGCCATGCTTTGGCTTATGACCTTAAAGGAGAATTTTGGACTAAAGTTTTCTTACCTTTTCTATGACGTTATGATATCTTAGGATGAATGGTACAGTAGAAAAATTTCTCAACTCCACCCCTGAGCCGCCACAGCTTAAAAGGTGCGCGGATAGGCCTTAGGTTAGATCACATATTTTAATAGCTTTTTTTGTATTTTTTTTTGATGAGATCTGACGTTCATAGTGACTGAACACTATACAACCAAAAATCTACAGATATAATATATTATTGTAGAGCTACATTTAATGAGTGAAGATGTGTCTCAGAGGTGTTCTGATATATGATGTCACCATAATCAATGATAGGAAGTAGAAGCTGCTGAACAATGTGTTTTCTTATTTGAAAAGTAAAACAATGTATTTATCTACTCTGAGGCTATTATTTACTTCGGGTTGTTGGCATAATACGCGAGTTGATGCCCGAAACACCAGGCCTGCTCACATGATAGGCAAGAAACGATTCACTCAACACAGTACCCACGGTACGGTAAGATTCACAATACTAGGTTCAAGATCTGTTTAGATCCCATAACCCAGAGGGACAGGTGTGTTGTAATTGGATAGTAAGTTGTTTAACAACTGTTGGACAGGGTCTCTGCCAGCAGACACTGATGATTGAGTAGGATCATTTAGATAAGTTAAAGGTACTTCAAAGGGTAAATCTAGCTCATTTTACATTTAAGCTGAAATGCTAAAGATTGTTGCAGTTGTTGCACACTGCCAGAAAAACACAATAGGCCTATTATGTAAAATACTCCTAAATATAGGTGAGTTCTAAAAAAAAAAAAGGTATTAAGAATGCGTACTATATGAAGTAGTGGTGCACCCCTAATATTTAATGTAGTTGCAAATCATCAGCCGTGTCAATGAGGACAGCTGTCCCCTGCCTGCTTGGACCAGATATACATTTACAAAACCATACACATCCACCTTATATATACTGTATAGTATATTATGTTTGTCTGTTTAACTTTGATATTAATGATTTTTTAATCTGCTCTTAACTGCTTAGGTTCCTCCAAAGCTAATTGTACTCTTGGTGGTCTGTTTTAGGTGTTGGTATTTGTTATTTGATGACTGTACCTCCTGCACAACAATATATGTTTGAGAGAAATTATGTTTCTGAGTCCCTTCTTTCATGACACTGTAGAAATTACCAGTATGATGTTGTGTTGAGCAGTGCACTGCTCTTAAAGGTAATGTTGAAAAGCAGTTATGTGATTGACCATGAATGAATCAGCATACAACACATCCACTAGCAATATATTCAGGCTAATCACGGAATATATGTCATAGGCTACATAACGATAGGCTATATAGCTACTTTTTGCATGTCATACATTATGCCTATACATTATTTGCATGGGCATATTAGTCCAAAGTTCCATGTAACAACATGTATTCATTATTGTACTCATTTCCATTCAATGCAGCTTGAGGTTTGTGGATTGTGGAAGTTAATTCAATGTATAAAGACAATAGTGTTTGATTGTTTTATTGCATAGATAAGCAATTTTGCCTATTTTTATCTATTTATTTATTTGTTTGTTGAATGTAAATCCAGCCACATAGGAAATAACAGTTTAACATAACCTTTAAAATAACCTTTATCCAGAATCAATTGAACAATAATTAAAACTGCTTAATAATATTGAGAAGACAGTGGACCAAATGCACCAAAGTCTACTACAGACTCCAAGCATTCCACTCCATGGCACGCTTTACCTGTGGTGTACCCTCGCCACCTGTTTAATGTACAGGAGCTTCCCTGTGAGTTTATTGCTGACAAAGCTCTTTATTCAAACAGATGAACTATTGTAGTAGTGATTTTAGTCAAGATGGTTTTTTTTTCATAAATTATTATTTAGAATTCTCTAAAAAGTCAGTGCATGTATTGAGTCTGTCCAAGAACATGCAAAATGTACTATTATTATTTGTTACAATTATTAAGAAAGTTAGGCATAAAGTTAAGCATTTCCAAATGGCCTGGTTTGGATGTTTGACATCACATGAACTCCACTTTACTTATTATGGGCAATTGCACAAATGACAGCGCTAATCAGCACACGTTGTTCACCAAATAGGCCTCAGTCGGTCAGGGTTGACCATGGTTGGCACATGGGGTCTGAGGTCAAATTACTGCATCTATAAGAACTTTTATTTTCCTTTCTTGATCCATTATTTTTTTACTCACCAATTGTGGTCATCTTTTTGACTGGATCAATGGCCTCCAGCTGCTCCCCATCGCCATGCTTTGGCTTATGACCTTAAAGGAGAATTTTGGACTAAAGTTTTCTTACCTTTTCTATGACGTTATGATATCTTAGGATGAATGGTACAGTAGAAAAATTTCTCAACTCCACCCCTGAGCCGCCACAGCTTAAAAGGTGCGCGGATAGGCCTTAGGTTAGATCACATATTTTAATAGCTTTTTTTGTATTTTTTTTTGATGAGATCTGACGTTCATAGTGACTGAACACTATACAACCAAAAAAAAAAAAAAAAAAAAAACAGAAGTCTCGCTAGACGAGATTGAAATCTCGAGATTTCAATCTCGTCTAGCGAGACTTCTGTTTTTTTTTTTTTTTTGGGACAGTGTTCTGTCACTATGAACGTCAGATCTCATAAAAAAAATTAACAAAAAAAGCTATTAAAATATGTGATCTAACCTAAGGCCTATCCGCGCACCTTTTAAGCTGTGGCGGCTCAGGGGTGGAGTTATGAAATCTTTCTACTGTACCATTCATCCTAAGATATCATAACGTCATAGAAAAGGTAAGAAAACTTTAGTCCAAAATTCTCCTTTAAGTAATATTATGTCATTATAGTCCAGTAATAATGTCACTTGACCTCCCACTAATTGCAACAAAAACAAACTCAACTGATTTTGTGTCCTAAATATAATAATATATATATATATATATATATATATATATATATATATATATATATATATATATTATAATATAATAATAATATTAATATATTATTATTATATAATATATAATAATGAGAGGAAAAAAGTTGCAAGGAATTGCATGAAGGGAAAATCTAGAAATTCTAATCAAATATCTTGAAAACCGAACACTGTAGGAAGACAACATTTGGCAGGAGTGTTGCTGAGGACCCAGGGAAATACAGTATCAAGTTTGAACTTGTTTGGATGAGCGATTCTTAAAAAATCTGCAATTAAGTGGCCCATTCAGAACAGACATATATGTCCAAAGACCACTCGCACCTGTTTCATTCACAGATTGAATGTAACAACAAAGAGTTACCGAGGCAAACATCAGGTATGTGACAAAAGTATAAATATAGCCGACTACAGTTTAAAATAAGGAAAACATAAGGAAAGCAATGCTTGTCTGTCAATTAGCAGCAGGGACATGGCCCCTTATGGGCCTGGAGGTTGATTACACTAGGATAATAGAGAATGGAGCCCAGGCATCATATCATGGGCTGTTCACCTTTCCCCTCTAGCTGTTAAAAAGCTCCAAGCAAAGGTAAATGCTATCCCTTCCACACTCCTCCACACCCCTGCCTAGACATCCAGTAGAGTAGACACTGTAGGTTCTGACCAAATCTGGAGCTTATCAGATATCAATATCTATTTTCACACAAAAAAAATGGGTTTGTGATAAGCGGCGCATCGCAAGCTTGTAGATCTGCTATTTTCATGATTTCTTGTACGTTTTTCAATGCATAATTGTTTATTGAAATTCTTTACTTAATTGCAGATTTTTACTTGCGACCCATAGAAATGGGTCTGTGACCCAAAATGGGTCTCAACCCATTGTTCGGGAAGCACTGCCCCTAGGCGAATTTGTCCCAAGTGTTTTGTAATAACCCCTATAAATGACAATTGTCACAATAAATATGAGTTTTAAGCCATTTCCTCACATTTTATGCCAAATCAGAATATGGCAGTGGATTCCCCCCATCTATGAAAAACTTTAAAAAAAAGTTTCTACAGAAATGTTTTTAATATAGTTCAGTTTAGTGGTGGCCGCCATCTTTAAATGGTACATTTTGAGGCATTAGCAGCCATTTTTGAAATGTGCATACCCCTTAAAAACATGCATGCCCTAAATTAACACGATTTGCCTTCAGCACTTTGCCTAGACTAAAAGGGCTAAAAAGCGTTTTGGTACTTTTGGTACATACTTTCCATTTTCAAAACTTTCCCTTCATACAATTCCTTGCAACTTCTTTTCTGTCATTCAGGAAATATTAAGGATACAAAATCAGCTGAGTTTGGTTTTGTTGCAATTAGTGGGAGGTTGACCCCCATTTTTGCATAAAATGCCTGGACTATTATTCATTTGCAAAAGAAAGGTAAGCGGTTTCACAGACAGCATCTCAGATATAGGTTATGGGGATACAGAGTGAACCCAAAGTGGTACAAAGCTGAGCCTGCATTTTAAAAGGCTTGAGTGTAATAAAATAAAATAAAATAAATCAAAATTGCAATTTAAAGCACTACTGTATGTAACTTTTTAACAACTATCGCATATTATGTCCTACAAAATTATATAGTTACACATGTTTAAACAATAACAATCATCCTTCCATAATCCATAAATAGACTCAGGGGGGTCCCTGCTAGGGGCTTGACTGTATTACTATGTATAGGGGAGACAATGAGTTTCATCCTGGCATTTGCCAAAGCACCTAGGCAGAACATGCCAGTCAAGGCGAAGACTGGCCAATCACAGCGTGTCCTCGCCGGACATGCTTGCAGAGACTCTTGGGTAATGAAGTCAAAGACGTTGACTGCCATGTTATTTGTGTCCAAAGTGGCCACTGATACCCCAAACTACATAGAGCTGCTTTAAGGTTTAAATGGTTTTCTTTGATTAAAATAAGTGTTAAATTAGCTCTATATTCTGTACTCATTGCTATTGAGTGTTTGTTCAGTAACAGGAGTCTCCATGTCTCTCCAGCTCTTTATTGAACAGAAAATGCATTTTCAGGTCAGTCTACCAATTTTATCCAATCAGGATAGAGAACTCAGAAAGTACACAGATTAAACAAGTGAAATTGGAAGTGATGACACAAAGAACTGATCAGACGCAATTGGAACCGGAACACCATAAAAATGATTGGCTGAAATGTTGTCACCTACCTGAAAATGCATTTTCTGTTTATCCAAGAGCTGGAGAGACAGGGAGACCCCGGTGACTGAACAAACGGTCTATACAGCAATGAAACCATCAGAATATAGTGCTTTAATCATGACAAAAACATTTTTTGTTCAACCAAACAATATCACTTACCCGACCTTTATCCAAAAACTGTAACAAGCTGACATTTATGCATACAAGAAAGTCAACCTGATCATGACCTATAGTTGTTAACTAAAATTTGTCAACTGTTTTCTTGTAAGATGGATAATGTGTAGATGGATCATTTTATTTTGTCATTGAATACAAGTGTACAATGATGATCTTGATGGCATCAATCCAATGCAAAATAAGCGATAGAATGCATATAGATGTTGGTAGGTACTAATAAATAAACAAGGTTGAGTTATGCCATGTAAATGCTGATTTGCAGCAGCTAATGTTCACTGTTCACATAGTAATGGTCCCACACTTTAAGCTCTAGAGCGTAGAACAAATATTATTAAATATTAGCAGCAACAAAGCAGCAGAAAACACAAGCCCCTAGAAAACATATGTAAGCAAACAGTTGAAATGTTTGTCCCTTAATATAATGTGTAAACTGTATTATTTATTGATGACGTGATTGAGACCAACACTTCCATCTTGAATGAGAGGTAGACGATTGGTCTCCCCTGAGGGAGAGCTGAATTTGAATCTTGGGTAGCCTACAGCAACAACTTTTTGCAGCTTTGTTTATTGCGTAGTAGTTTAGCTATAGAGCGTTTTGACTAATTCCATGTCCATAAGTAGCAACAGTGTGCGTTTAGCACTGTTGCAACATACTGGGTGTGATTTTTTCAATCCATCCAATTGAAGCATTGTTAGAAAAGTGTCTAAATCAACACACCTCTTGCTGATTTCCCCAAATGATGGTGAGAGAGACATACTGGACAAGTTGGAAAAATGTTTTGAAGGGGAAATTAGAGAGAAAACAATCATTCTCTTTACTCGTGGCAAAGACCTCAAACATTCAAACATGACCCTGGAAGCATTTGTGAGTGGCTCTGACCCTCATCTGAAGAAGATAGTAGGGCAGTGTGGTAACAGGGTCCATGTGTTTGAGAACAAAAGCTCAGATAGACAGCAGATGCAAGACCCGATGCACAAAGTGCAAACTCTAGTCAATGGAGGACAGGTTTGCCCTGGGCAAGGCTGTAGCCAGCTTGGTTTGGAAGCTATAGTGAGGTCAAGGAAGAGGGGTGGAGGTCGAGGTTGAAGAAATTATTCTTTCATTGAAGCTTATTTGTTGCATTTCTGGATTAATGATTAAAATTCAATTCTCCTACAAACACAACACCTACAAACACAACCCATTCCTTACCTTATATACTATGTTGTCTACAAATGTACGCTACAATGATGATGTTTTGTTTTACTTTATTAATCAGAGTGACATTTCTTCAGTTTCTGATATTAGTTGCAAAAAAATGGGCCAATTGACTAATTAATAGGTCAATTGACTAATTAATGGGCCATCCCCAATTTACTATGATTGACACCTGGCAATCTCCCTGCTCAGTACTGAAATTGCCACAGGTGTGTGATTGAGTGAGTGATTTTCAGTTTGTAGGCTGGCAGCAGCACCCAAGGACAGTGGTCCAGCTTTCTTCTTATCCAGCTTATTTTATTTGACCTGGTGTGGCTCAAGTTGGAGCAAAGTTAAAGTTACTTCACCTTCACTAAAGACAGTTCACTAAACTGCTAAGCAGGCCTGCAGATTTCAACTTCACCTCCACTGCACATGAATCCAGGGAGGAGAATTGAACTGAGGAGGAGAATTGTTTGGAGAAGAGGAGTCCATTCAACACCAAGGTAACATGGAACAATATACATTACAATCGAGGATGGAAACACTTGACTGACGGCAAGAGGAATAACTCAAACACTTGACTGACAGCAAGAGGATTTTTAATCATCCACAGCAAGAGGATTTTTGTTTTGACTGCACTGAACTGTGTTTGGACCACATCATTTTGTGTGTGAAAAGGGACTTTTGAGTTGCTTATTTTAGGAGTGTTGACGTGCATTAATAACCCCCATTTGTAACCCTGGTCTTGAGTTGAAAAATACATTTGTTTGCATTTATTTTGTTTTGGGGTTGATGATTTTTGTTATTTCCTTTAATGCAATTTGTTGTAACCCATCCCTGATTACCCCAATACACGGCTGTTCCAAAACAATTTAAGGGTTCTTTATTTTTTATTGAGTCCTTTGTTTGTTTCCCTTGACACCACCTGGCTACATAACTAAAGGAGAGACTAACTGCTCTCTGGTAGGTACACGCCTACCTGGCACCCCAAAGCAGCTAGGAAGCCCTTACAAGTTTAATTCAATTGATTGCTGTTTACTCCTTTTTGTAATTGTTTTTTGTTCTACAATGAAAAATCACACCCAGTGTGAAGAGAGTGGTGCCTTTCATGAGACTTTGATGACTTCAATGTATTTTTACTCATTTTAAGTACTTCAAAATGTTTGTACAGATTTGTACGTGTTTTTACTCATTTTAACATCTTTTAAGTATTTTTACGCATTTTAAGTATTTTTACTGTACTGTACCTCTACCTGTACTGTACGTACTGTACTGTACTGTACTGTACCTGTACTGTACGTCTGTACTGTACCTGTACTGTACGGTCTGTACTGTACTGTACGGTACTGTACTGTACGGTCTGTACTGTACTGTACCTGTATGGTTGCATCTTTGTGTTGCAATCAGCCGCAGCTGTTGAGGCTGTGCTCAAACATACAGAGAGGCCGTGCTCATACGGACACACGGACACACAGACGGACACACAGACACGGTCAAATGTAGGAGTGGTTGGCACCACTCAAAAATAAAGTGAATTCAGTAAAAACTTGGGATTGTGTTTGTAGACACTACAAATCTTCCACTGCCCTTGGGGAAGATGAAGTATTGGTATAACAACAGATCCACATTTGCATAGCACAGCCACGGACTAATTGTGATGTAATAATAATAAACAGTTAAATTATACTTTTCAAAGATGCCTGAAGGCCTTCTGACCACACTGAAAACAATCTCTGTAATATATCAATTGAACTTTAAAGGGATATTTCACATTACCCCTGCTGGGGTAATTTTATCGTCTGCTCTGGTTTTTGTGTGCACTCCAGACAGTTTTACCTTGCTTGATTCAATATTTAGATATTTGACATTCATGTTATCAGACACACCCCTTTCCTGTATAAACCCATTGTAATTTCAAACTCTATTTTAACCATGTTAGACTAATTGAAAACACACATCCCAGGTTCTGGTGACTGATATTGTCCTTCTAATCAGGGAGCTGTGTTTCTTTCTTTTTTTTCCAATTCCTTTTTTAATTTATTTTAAAAATCATTAAAATTAAAAGGTTAAATATCCCCTGTTCTCTACTTGCAGGTTTCAGTTTAGGGTTACCATAGCCTACTTGGTTGGAATCAAGGGCAAGGCTATGTCAATAAGGTATGGCATGGAGGATCTATGTCATGGATGACATCCACCATAGGTGCACTGGGAGCCGAGCTGGACGTTTGATGGAATGCATTGTGAGAGCTGACAGGACCTAACCTGACGCTGCCAGATCCAAGAAGCTTGCTTCACACATTTGTTTCAGGGAACCTGGTTACTCAATACCGCCCTGTTACAGTCTGGCTCAGAGACTATAACAAAAAAGGGGAGACGACACGGAGGAATACATAAGTAAATAATGGTAAATCAGTAATAAATCAAGTTTCCAAATCATAAGGGCAGGGAAACATGCTGCCCACTGGAACTGAATCTAATAATTCAACATAAAGAACTCAAACACAAAGGCTCTCCGGTGTGGCCACACGCCTGTGACCTGGGGAGGACTGAAGAGAGAGAACTGTTGTAGAGTGGGGCTTTTATAGAGTGAGGAGACAATTGGCCAGGTGTCTCCCCTTCCACTGATCATCTCAGCCTCCACCCTCCAACCCAGCACTGCAATGGAATGTTAAAGGTACACACACATAACCCTATAGCAAAGGCCATGGGGGCCGTCACACCCCCCCCCTACAAAACAGGGTCCCACAGGGAACCCTGGCCCAAACTTTGTGTTATAACTAAATCAACTACAAATGTGCAAATATTCACAAAAAATTAACCCCATTTTAAACTAACCCCCCCAGTTCACATCTCCATTCTGCTTCAGCCCCACCCCACCTCAGCAACTGGTACCTTGGAGCCTTTAAGAGAAAGGTTAAGGCCTATGCAAAACAGATTTATGAACACAGAATTAATTTATGGGCCCCTAAATAAAGCATCCACATAATTCTCTTTCCAATGACTTTTTCCATGTTTTTCCTTCCTGTGTGCATTACAAATGCAGACAGGATGAAAATAACTCCATGGTGTATTCTGCACCTGTGGCTGTGACCCACAGACACATGGTTTCACCAAGTTGCCATGACTTTTGCGTCCATCACGCTTCGGAAACGTCATGACACCTTTTGAGCTGAAAACACGCCGCTCAAAGCCACGGTCACACAAATCTGTCCCCTCAACTTTAACAGTTTTGGGCTGAGAAATTTCCAAATTGGGGACCAAATAAGCCACTTTGATGGGTTGACTTTGTTTTTCAGTTTTTTGACCAGTACTACAGACTTTGATGTACATTGCCACGCTTCTTTTCACACGGGGCCAAAAGAACTTTTTCAAAACCTCATCATAAGTTTTACGCACTCCCATATGCCCCGACTCATAGTGAGCATTGCGCAAAACTGACTCCTGAAATTTGGAAGGAATGACAATTTGGAAAATTGGGTCTCCAATGAACCCTTGGCCCTTCGGCACACACTTGCGCAGTAGTACTCCATTCTCAATGAAGTACCCCTGTGCACGATTTTTCACCTCACTTTTGGGGAGAACAAGATTGAACAGCTCCTTCAGTGTGGGATCGGCTTTCTGCTCTCTCACCAACTCTGAGTGTGAAATAGACCCAGGAAGGTTGCACAGATATTCATTTTCCTCCTGGTGCTTCCTATCCTCAACTGCTTTTTGTACAGGTTGAACCACAGACTGATCAGAAAAGACACGCTCCCCTGCTACATCATTCCCCAGTACTATGGTCACCCCATTAACAGGAAGAGCTGGACGCACCCCCATCCTAACTTCACCTTGGAACAGAGATGAACAGAGCATGAACTTGTGTACAGGAACATGGAAAACTGACATCTCCATGCCCAACACAGGAATGAACGACCCAGTTTCAGTCGCTCCAGAAAATGGCAGAGTAGAGGCAAGGATAAATGAATTAAATGAGCCTGTGTCTCGTAAAATAGTTACTGGCACCTTCTCCGGATTACCAATCAAGGACACATGTCCCTTTGACACAAATGGTGAAAAGGCACTTATCATTACCTCAGCACTCGGCTGATCTACCATGCCACCCAAAAGTGACCCTGCAAATGCAGACGGACTCGGCCTAGCTGAGGTGTTGTCATTACGTGACTGAAGCATAGGGCATTCCTTTTTCCAGTGTCCTGGCTGGTGACAGTAATGGCAGACATTATCGGAGTCCCGTACAGCACGACCACTTGGTCCACTCTTATGCTCCGCACTCCATGTCCCACTGGTCCTGCCAGGGAAATACTTTACCCCAACAACCTGGCCAGCTTCTCTGCCACCCCCAAACCCACCAGTAAAGCTACGGTTGTCCCCACATCCCTTATGTGTTAATGAGAAGTCATCGGCGAGCGCCGCGGCGTCAGCCGCAGTCTGTGCCTTCTGCTCACTTATGTACACGGCCACTTGCTCAGGGACTGAGTTTTTGAATTGTTCTAGTACAATCAGATCTGCCAGATCATCATAGTCATCGACTCCTGCAGCTACACACCAACGAGTAAAGTGTGTGGTCAGGTCACGGGCAAACTCCAAGTAGGATCTATTGCCTCGCTGCCACGTTCTAAACCGCTGGCGGTAAGCCTCGGGTACTAATTCATAGGTACGAAGCACTGCGGCTTTCACCTCTGTGTACTTTCTACTGTCCCGTGCCGACAGTGAAGCAAATGCCTCCTGCGCACGACCAGTTAGTACACACTGTAATAGGACCGTGCGGTCCACATCACTCCAGTCCCTAGCGTCTGCCACCCGCTCGAACAGAGTGAAAAACACCTCCACCTCCTTCTCATTAAACTTGGGGACTAACCGTAAACTTTTCAGTATTTGGTCTTTGTCACCTGATCCCTCCTTCTTCACCTCACTCAACTTTCCCTCTCTCACCAGCTTGAGCCTCGCGTCCTCAATATCTAATCTTGTCATCTCCGCTCTGTGCCTCATTTTCTCCATCTCCAAATCCTTCTCCTTTAACTGTACTTGAAATTGCAACAACTCTTTCTGCTGCTCAAAAGTCAAGCCCGACCCAGATGGTATACACTCCTCAACAACCACTTTAGCTTGCACATTTACTGTCGGAGGCGGGGTCAACACCTTTTGCTCATATAAGCTGTCCATAATCATGGCTTTGATATTGTCCTTCCTGGACCTTTTATCACCAATTTCAATTGCATAATGCTCTGCAATTAAAATGAGCTGATCTTTGGTGCAGGCACCTAATCCCTCCTCCGACGGAGCCAAGAAAAAATCAGTAACCTCCATTACTTTTTTTTTTTTTTTTTTTTTTTACTTTTGAAAAAATCAAAAAAAAAAACAATACCAAATTAAACCAAAACCTCTAGTAACAAAAGAACGTAACAGACACAAATCAATTAAATTGAGCCTCCCCACTGACTGCCTATACCAAAAACTTCTCTAACTGCGCTCTAGTCTTCAGAGGGTTTCTGCGGCCGGGTACTTATGCACCAAAACCCACTAGTGTGGAAAAAGCGACCAGCAAGCTGGCAACCCCCCATGACTAGGGACATGCTCCCAGCCACTTTCACCCCACACTACTTTTTTACCCGCACACGAATCCCAAGGGGAAACGCGCTATACCTACTTGAGTTGGCTCAATACAACCGATTTGCAAAATAAATATACTTACGTTCTTAAGTCACCAGACCCTTAACAAAATTCTCCGACCTCCGATCGTTCCCCCAAAGAATTTGGATAGGGAATCCCCAGCACTGACATCACCAGGGCTTTCCCAATTCCCACGGCCCCACCCCCCTGCTGCCACCAAGGGTAGGTGCGAACCTGAACCCTGCTTGTTGAACACCAGCAACCTAAACTACAATAAGGCTACTCAAACTTTGTAGTTTACCAAATTTTTCCGTTTTAGACGAGCCCCCATTTGTTACAGTCTGGCTCAGAGACTATAACAAAAAAGGGGAGACGACACGGAGGAATACATAAGTAAATATAAAGTTTATTTACTAACTAAGGAAATAATGGTAAATCAGTAATAAATCAAGTTTCCAAATCATAAGGGCAGGGAAACATGCTGCCCACTGGAACTGAATCTAATAATTCAACATAAAGAACTCAAACACAAAGGCTCTCCGGTGTGGCCACACGCCTGTGACCTGGGGAGGACTGAAGAGAGAGAACTGTTGTAGAGTGGGGCTTTTATAGAGTGAGGAGACAATTGGCCAGGTGTCTCCCCTTCCACTGATCATCTCAGCCTCCACCCTCCAACCCAGCACTGCAATGGAATGTTAAAGGTACACACACATAACCCTATAGCAAAGGCCATGGGGGCCGTCACAGCCCCCATCTGGCAGAGTCAGGTTAGACTGGACCAGCTTATGAATAAACACTCTTTAAAATGCATTTCAACAAACTCCTGGCTCCAGAAATTTGCCGGCTGGGCTTGCCAGACCAAAGTGACATATTTTTCCTCTCCTTACTGACATAGCCTTGATTAACTTGGAACAAAAACCCTCTATGGCAAATGCTTGGACAACACTGACCCCTAGTGGCCAGTGTCTAGCCTATGAATAGCATTTCCATTGCCACATGTAGTCTTACATTTAAAAATCACATCCAGCGTGAAGTAAGCAGTGCTTTTGATGAGTTTATTTCATTGAGCTATGTGAACTTGTGAACTGTGGTTCTCAACATTTTCAGGCCGCGACCCCCAAAATAATCCTATTTGAACTGGGGACCCCCCATTTTGATTGACTCCGTTCCACAGATAACTATTGTGAAAAATAGCAGATCTACAAGCTCGCAACGCCTTGTGAGCTTGTAGATCGGCTATTTTCAAAATGTTTGTCTCTTTCTTATATTATTTGACAATTTGGGCAATGTTTTATACTAGTTTATTGATTACTTTTGTTGTTGCTTTTTTTAGGTATGAAAATGGTCTTAAAAGTCCTTAAATTGTCACTTCACTATCATCTGGGGACCCCCCAAAAATCATGTGGGGACACAGGTTGAGAACCACTGAAATAGTGGAACAATGTTAAATCCCTGTTGTCTTTTTTAGTGTGTTTCTTTTGCACTCTCTGATTGCTCGCTGTGTCTTAAATGCTTACTGTTTTATGTAAAGCACATTGAATTGCCTTGTTGTTTAAATGTGTTGTACAAATACACTTTGCCTTCCTACCCTATACCCCTCTTTGCAGTCAGTCCATGTCGCTCACAGGAATAATAACATGGACAGTAGGCCTACAGGTCAAAATATTACAACTGAAAGGTTCGTTTCAGAATCATTTTATTTTCCTTCACAGAGCGAGGGAAATAGGCTGTTTTTTGTTTAGTTTATTTTTTTCAAATAACCAGAGCATGCTGAAGTTGTGGAATCCACTCAAAAAGGTCAGTTCAGACCAGTTAGCCTTCTACTCCATGCTCTACATGCAGCTGAATCAGACTACAAGGGCATAGTAGTCACAGCAAAGGACACAATTGTGATGGTTATAAGCATTGGGTCGGAAAGAATTTCATGTCCCGTATACCAGAAATGGGGCCCTAAGCAACTGAAGACTGAAGACTATCAACACCTACATTAATGTGAGGTACATACACTTGCATCAGCGGCTGTCTTGGACCTGCTATTTAGCTCATGCACAAGTTCATGCAAATGCCTTGGAATGGTCTGAAATACAGACATGTGTAAGCTCTAGTTTTTCTAGTTCATTACATTTGCTTAATTGCTGCAGGCTTATGAGTTAAGTTTGTCCCAATGTTTATGAAAATGTGTTAATTAATTATGATAATAAATATAATGTATCATAATTTACATAGGCACTAATATTAATTAGCCCAATCAGAATAAAAGTACGTCATGTAAACACAGGAAGAGAATATTCCGATCCAGTCTGATCTCATTCTGGTTGAGAGGGGTGGCTTAAACCTTTTCATAATCAGATCAACAGGCAAATATCCCCATATAAACACTGGCTGGAACCTTAATGTATTTTTTTTGGTTGTTCCCACATTACTAGTGATTGTGGTTGTTTTTAAATCCTGCTTTTTAACTTTATATGATTGATGATGTTTTACCATGTGGCACTCTGAGATTCCTTGTGAATGAAAAGTGCATTACAAATAAAATGTATTATTTATTATTATTGACACTGACCGCTCAAATGAATTGTATTAATCTGAACCAGAAGTGATGCCCATAATTCACACACCCTTGTTTCCCCAGTAAGCTCCCTAGGAAAGATGAGGATAAATTCATCTTGTTGGTTAACAGCCTCTTTAGCCTGGCCTATCAGGGCCTGTGTTGTCTCTTCCACAGGTCATGTAGGCTGGACATTGGGGTTCCAATCAGGTGGATTGGGAGCACCTGGCCTGTGTTTCCAGTGTGCCCTCAAAAGACTGTTTGCCGGTTCATGTTTCTCTCTTCAGCCGATGACAGCTGCCTTGGTTGTCTTCAGTTTATTCTTTGGTTGAGTTTCTACACCATACAACACCCCACACTACATGACAGTCAGCCCGAAGGTATTTTCATTTTCACCTAGCCTATGGCCCCTTTTGGAAAAAGTTTGGACACCCCCAAGGTATTTTATAAAAGAAGGTATATGGTCATCTACGTCATTTTCTCTATCCAGAAATTCCAGCTTGCAGATTCGTTAATTTTGAAGTAATGTGTCTCCCTCATTTCTTGGTTTAGTTTTAAATTACACTTTTGTACCTTTTATTCTGTAGTAATGTCCTAGTGTTTCAAACCCAAAACCTTCACACTGTCTCATGAGCCATGTTGGCATGGAAGTTGCAACTGAGAACGTAATACTTAAAGGTGTAAAACTCACCTTTTAGAAGTTAGATATAATTTAATACATTTACAAAGCAGCTTTATTTTAGTATATATATACGTATTTTTTTAATTGTTATTTGTTAGGTTGGTTGTTTGGGATTCTAATTCAGGCATTTGATTAGTAGTGCATTGTGCCACCTGGAAAGTATTAAAAGAAGGATCGCAATTAAACCATTTACTTTAGTCGCCACCAGGACAACGGACAGTTTAACATAATGATTGAAATAAAATCCACATTTATTCAAGTGCAAAACAGAGGATTACAATTAAGGATTGGTGTACGTATGTACACATGTATGCTGTGTCAAAGAGTAATAGAATAAACCAATCCGTCTATTTAAGTGGGTGTGTGGTGGTATGACAACAGGTGCAGGCTTGGGTGAACAGCCTCATAGTTCATTGTACCCTTATAACCATGTGCTATATAACTTATAAATATATTTGGGGCGGTTGTATTTGGTCCCCCTGCTCTTCTATTGAGATGTAGATCCTGTGTCTAGTGTGACGTGACTATTGACACAATCCTGTTTCTAGTTTGACATTAATGTTGGTCAAAATAAAATTGTTCCCTGAACAAGCCGGCAGGCTCTATATCAGCTCAGTGATGAAAATGTCAGCACTTGCGCAGGAGACCCTGGGTTCAAATCCAGAGTAGAACAGGAAAGTTACAATGCAGCGTTATTTTAATGGATTCTGTTTGATTATCCTGGGACTGTGCAGAGCTTTAACAAGCCATCTAAATGAATGGCGATTTAAATGTTTGACTGTAATGACATGCCAGGTTGAAAGCCCCTCCCTCCCCCTCATCTCTTCTTCTTGCCCCGCCTCGCGTTATTCTTGTGGGCGTGGCTGATGGTTTGGATGGGTAAACAGTAGATGTGCATGGGGAAGTTTCTGAAGTAACTGCTCACCCAGGACCTGATGGTTAACACAAACAA
>NC_137625.1:6238653-6271153 GCF_963280865.1 Gymnoscopelus braueri | reverse complement strand
TAGGTAGGGAGGGGCATGTCCGTTTATACAGTTATGAGTGATTAGCAGGACCTTGTAGTCGATCCTGGCTGAAACTGGGAGCCAGTGCAGTGAGAATAGGTTGGGTGTTATCGTGCTTACGGACTCTCATTAGGAGCCTGGCAGCGCTGTTCTGGATGTATTGCAGCTTCTGAATACTCTTGCCAGGAATCCCAATGAAGAGTCCGTTGCAGTAGTCCAGTCTAGAGGAGATAAAGGCATGGACAAGCTTCTCTGCATCTGACACGGAGTTTGGAGATGTTTCTGAGATGATAGACTGCGGTTTTGCACAGATGCTTTATTATGGTCATCGAAAGTCAGGTGAAGATCGAACTTAACACCCAAGTTTGCGACTGAGGAAGAGAAGGGGGTGACCTGACCGTCGAAGGTGAGATGGAATATGGGGCATGACTGGACCTGGTGTGGTGTGCCAACAAGGAGATCGAGCTTCAGTTTTGTTACTGTTTAACTGAAGGAAGTTGTTGCTCATCCATGCCTTTATCTCCTGAAGACAGGTGGTGAGACATACAGTAACATGGCTGCAGAGGGGCTGGGGGCAGTCTTAATGTACAGCTGGGTGTCATCAGCATAACAGTGATCTGCTGATGACACGACCAAGGGGCAACATGTAAATAATGAAGAACTGACTCCTGCGGGACACCACAGGTGACAGGGAGCAGTTTGGACTTGCAACCTCCTAGTGAGACATACAGTATTCAGTCCTGTCAGAAAGGTAGGACTGAAACCGCTTGAGTGCAGAGTCTGACAGCCCAATGGTGGTGTGTAGACCCTCCAGGAGGATAGAATGATCCACCGTGTCAAATGCAGCGGTTAGGTCAAGGATGAGGAGTGATGGTGATCCTTCATCGGCTGTCATCAGCCGGTCATTTGTCATATTTTTAGTCTATGATGATAAACTTTACTGATGCAACAAATAATGTTATATATGTGTGTGTGTGTGTGTGTGTGTGTGTGTGTGTGTGTGTGTGTGTGTGTGTGTGTGTGTGTGTGTGTGTGTGTGTGTGTGTGTGTGTGTGTGTGTGTGTGTGTGTGTGTGTGTGTGTGTGCACACCTTGCATGTTCCTGAATTTGAGAGAGATTCTGATCTCCCACCATCTCCTGTAACTGACAATACATTAAATAATTAATAATAACAGTACATAATAATAGATGTACAATGCTATTAAGCACATGCAACACAACAATAGCAACCCACTCAGGATGTGGTATCAACTGACATCAATGAAAAGCAGGTAATTACATAGAGAGAGAGAGAGAGAGAGAGAGAGAGAGAGAGAGAGAGAGAGAGAGAGAGAGAGAGAGAGAGAGAGAGAGAGAGAGAGAGAGAGAGAGAGAGAGAGAGAGAGAGAGAGAGAGAGAGAGAGAGAGAGAGAGAAAAAATAAGAGACATGAAGGGCTTCCAAGACGGTAATGTCCAGGTGACAGCAGACACCTGTTCATGACACTGAAAGATGACACCACTGCAACATGCCCGCACTCACACCCGCACGCACGCACATGCACCTGAATGGAGGTTAGTTACCTGTTAGCCAAGGGATGTAATATTGATACGTTATTGTTTATGTGAGCAGCTGACTTGTGTTCACTGTCAGAAATAGGAGATTCTTATCTGGTCTAGTCATTTCATTTTACACTTGAAGTGAGTTGACAACTGAATATGTATTGTCCTTTATACGCAAAAAAGTATACAAACTGCCCTCCTACAGAGCCATACAGTAAAAACCATTGTTTTCATTTAAATTGAGTTTCAGCAACAAGAGATAGCTTGATAAATACTTGAATACTTGTTTTTCTTCTAATAATTTAGAGTAGCCAATTATCTTTACCCATTTTCTCTCCCAGTTTAGTTGTTAATTAATTCCTCTTACTGCTTGCAACTGCTGTTGTACCTGAGGAGCCCCCACTGGGGCAACATGTTTTTTTCTCCAAGTCTGATAAACTACCTAACATTCACATAATACCGACACACATACACACACACATGCACACGCACACACACACACACACACACACACACACACACACACACACACACACACACACAAATGTATATGAAAGATACTCACAGGATACAGTGTTTCCATCAGACAGGACAGCAGGTACAGTGCTCTGAGAGCGAGACAACCTATTCTTGTGTTTCTGCCTTGAAACTTTACCTTCCTGTCTTCACTGGACACGTGTACGCCCGTGCGTACACACGCGCGCGCACACACACACACACACACACACACACACACACACACACACACACACACACACACACACACACACACACACACACACACACACACACACACACACACACACACACACACACACACTCACTCACTCACCTGTCCGCTTTTGTCTCAGACACCTAATTAGTTTGTGTTGCAACTGCAGTACCACTTAAATTAGTCATCAGTGTGCGTGCATGTGTGTGTGTTTGATTTTACCACCTCTTGTTTCTGCCTATCAGTCTCTTATTGTTCTGCTCTTCCTCTTTACTCTACCTCCTCTGTCCATTTCCTGCTGGAGTTTGTAGTATTAGCCACACACACATTTTATTTCACATTTTGCCTGCACTTGGTTTGAAAGTTTGAAAGTAATTTTTTTATTTTTTACATTTCCTGCAAACTTTCACTTGGTTTGAAAGTTATTTTTTTATTTTTTACATTTCCTGCAATTAGACATTTTCAAAAAGTTTGAGAACCACTGCGTGCACAGCTGAGAGGGGGCTGAGGGCAACAGGAAGAGGGAGTCAGATAGAAGCAGATGAACCGAACCCGTGGTGTATTGGACATTTTAAATACATTGTATTTTATACTAGCATTACAGCATCACAGTTAAAGAGGTGGTGCCACCCCGTCTTTAAATATCAGACTGTTATTTGTAAACATACTTAGGGAAGCTGAGAAATAAATACACGTTTTTGCCAGCAGGGATGTGTCATGAGACTCATGAACCATGACACATAGAACCATCAGCATGACTATGCACTTGACAAAATAAACTTCAGGAATAAAAAGGATTGATATTATCTGATGCTGATGTAACTCGTTATTATGCTCTTGTTTAGTCATCTGCTGCTTAAAATAACTGATGTATTTCAGTCATAATAAACGTTAATAATTGTTTTAATGCTGCCTACCGTGCTAGTCTGCCATAACCAGAGAGAGCTACTGCACACGCGAGAGCGGCCTATGAACCAGGGGATTATGGGTATCGTAGTTCTTTTGCTCAAACATGACATAATTGTTGGTCCATAAAATGGAAGCAGAATATCACGACGTGACGTCACCACAACAAATACTTTCTTCCGGATTAAACATGTATGTTGTAATAGTTAAATATCCAGATAGTTGATTAGTTTTGTGTGAAAACGACCTCTGTTGTTATTTATATCAAACCTTTTGGCGTTAAATGTTTCCTCCTGGATATTTCACAATCAAAATATACATATAGCCAACTTGTAGACTGACTCATGCTGTTGTGAAGATGTCTAAATGTTAATACAGCAATGCATTGATATTAAAAAGAAAATATGCATTGTATAATTTGAAGTGTATAACATGTACTTTTGAATGTGTTTAAATCAAGTTCTCCAGCACTTTAACTCAAGTACAAATTTGACCAACCAAATTTCACTTGTAGTCGAGTGATATTTGACCAAGAGTATATATATTCTTTCCCCCTCTCCCCTCTCGCTTAAAAGTCTTCCGAGCCTGTTTTAAGCGAGCGCTCATCATAACCATCTGAGCAAAATGTGTTATTCATTACCATTAGTCACACAAATGCAACTTCCTTAACAGTAGAATACAGTAGGCTATGGCAGACTTATAGAACATCTTAACATAGTATTAACATAGTATTATTCATTAGTATCATTACCATCCATACTTCCCATTTACAGTACATTAATATAAAATGAATTTAAGAATGAATTTGGAATGTTTTTTTGAAACATTTGAACAACACAAAGCTTGCATGGGGAGCTGTGGCTCAATTTTTTTCTGATGGGGGTCCAAATACTTAATTTGGGGGTCCTTAATATCAAAAAAATTGAAAATCACTGTAGTAAGTATATACATTTCATAGGCCTACTCCTTCTTTGGACCAAGAAGGAAAAAACGTGCAATGCACTCTTATATCCTCATCCTGTTCGATAGAGATCGGCTCTCAAGAAGTGATATTGCAACATTTTATTTTACTTTTCCAACACGCACACACGTACAATAAAACTCTGTGATGGCGATCGGAAGCTCCGAGAACACCCCGCTAATTTTAAGTGACACAATGCACAAGAATGGCACCAACAACTTACAAGATTTGACTGGACACACACTGAGCAAAGGGAAAACATTGTATTCAAACTGTTTACAGTGCTTAGCTACTGGAAATGTCTCTACATGTTCAGTCAGTTATGACAGTGGTTCTCAACCTGTGGGCCGGGACCCCCAGGGGGGTCCCCCACATGATTTTGGGGGGGTCCTCAGATGACAGTGAAGTGACAATTTAAGGACTTTTAATAACAAAAAAAAAGCATCAATTACTGCATCAAAAGTAATCAACAAACTTTACTATAAAAACAAACATTGGCCAAATTGTCAAATAATATAAGAAAGAGGCATTTTTTTTAAATAGGCAATCAAGCTCGTAATTCGTAGAGCTTGTAATTCTGCTATTCTCATAATATTTTATCTGTGGAACCGAGTCAAACTAAATTGAATGCCTCAACTCCTACATTCGAAGTGCTTATCAGGGTGGGGGGTCCCCAGTTCAATTATGAGTATTTTGCCGGCTCATTTACGCTTCGTCTTATGGCGGCGCCGTGCACCGAACATAGCAGATACAAGCTCACACACAGCACATCGCACCCGTCGCATCGGCTAGTGGTTCTCAAAGTGGGGTCCGGGGACCCCCAGGGGTCATTGAGGGGGTTCCAGGGTGTCTTCTAGATATAGCATATTTTTAGTTGGGGGTCCGACGCGGCCAAATACATATTAATGTAGCGTCCTTGATATGAAAAAGTTTGAGAACCACTGGCCCACGCATTGTGAGATTGTAGTTATGTTCGTCACCCACCACGGGCGTATACGATAAGTATGAATCGGACTTTAAAACACAAAGTGCATTTGGCTGCATGGCCACAGCCAGGCGTTCGTTCCACGTCCACACGGTGGCGCTCATGAGCACCCGAAATGCTGAGTGTCCAACATGCACTCCAAATGCTGGGCATTCGCTGCAAAATGCCCAACTATTCACGTCAGAACATGAGCCAACCCCCCCCCCCCCCTTCAAAAAATTAAACACTGTAGAAACAGTAGAAATGAGACAAACATAAAGGATCTGGGTTCATGTAACACTCACATGTATACAACAATAATAATAATAATAATAATAAAAAAGAAACATAAAATAACAAATAATTTCCACAAGAATTACTTTGTAATAGAAACCAAATAGTTACACAGTAAGTAGTATGTACAGTACATTTGATAGGTAATCGTGAGATGTAACCTACTGTTGTGTGAGTAGGCGGTGAACCGCGCTGGGATCAAACGTCTCTTAACATTAGAGTGGTCCTCTAGTCTACAGGCGTGTGCTTGTGAAGGACAATTAAGATCCAAGGCCAGTATGAGAAACCAAACAGACATAGCTTAGATATCCCCTCATACAAGAAGACATAGCGTAGTTATCCCCTCATACAAGTAAACACTGAAGTGCTCGATAACCCCTTGGGTGTCGTCTAATCTCAGTTCTTGTGAACATTCAATAACCCCCCCCCCCCCACACACACACACACACAGCTTTGTATTACTATACTTGTGAGGACATCGACGTTTTAGGACAACATTGAAAATAGCTGAAAATAGCCCCCAAAAGATAGTCAGAACAAATAGCAGATCTGCATCGGCTATTTTTCAGTGCGTGACATCAGGGCACAATAAGTATAAAATAGAGAAACTTCCGAACCCCAACCCCTAAACCTAACCTCCAAATGTCTGGTCCGAACCCTAATCCCAAACGGACCCTTTTCATAATTGTAAGCCGAACTCCCCAAATCCTTTCTCTTGTGAGGACCAGGAAATTGTCTAGAATGATCTAGAATTCCCAAAAACTGCTAGTCGTTCAGACACTTGGCCTTGACAAGTATAGCAACACACACACACACACACACACACACACACACACACACACACACACACACACACACACACACACACACACACACACACACACACACACACACACACACACACACACACACACACACACACACACAGTGGTAACCTGGATAGACGATATAGCCAAGGAAATTGAATGTTATAGGTCTTGACGGTGAATTCGATCTTCGATAGCATTCTTTTGGAGATATCCTCGTGATATCCAATTGAACCTGATATGTCAGAATATTTTGGGGTGAGCCCGTGGGGCGGGGAGGGGGGGGGGGGGGGGGCTCAGGGGCTGTCCGTAGGCAGGCCACTGTGCTCATATTAGCCAGTGCATAATCCCTGTGCCTGTACAAAGTCTGCCCCAGAACAGTGGCATTTGCAGTTGGAGCGCTGGATTTCATTAATAATACGTTTAAATCAGCTCTGCTACTGATAAATTCCAAATAGGCATCTTGCACTGAACTGTAAAACAATCTGACTGCGCTCCAGGTTCATGACTACCTGCCAACACACTCTCAATTGCCATGAACTTGGAAAAAACTAAATTGTCGCTGTCGGATGGAAACCTTGTATGAGCGTAAGGCGCCGTGTTCACTGGGCTTTTTTCTCCCGAATGAAAATGTCGGGGCGCTCGCCAGGGAACGCTGCTAGACGCCAGAGTTGAAAATACACATTTTCATACAAAATATGAAAATTTAATTTGGAGATATGAGGTTTCTTCCCGACAGCTACGATATGCTGTAATTGCTCCATAATCATTAATGTGTTAGCAATGATTAACACTGACCTTGCCAGATATTTGGGGACTAAAACCTTAATAATAATAAATTAAAAAAAAGGTAACCCACTTCAATAGTGAACCAAGTAGATTGTAGGGACACATTTGTTGCTTTCCATTTAGGCAATAACATATTTAGATAAGAGATAGATAAGACCTTCATTGATCCCGTGAGGGAAATTCAGTTGTTAAATATTCAGTTAGCAATTCATAAAGCATAACAAATCATAGCAATTTACCCTACAATTATAAAACTTTGGTTAAACCCCATTGGCCGCTCTTGTGAGCAATTATAAAGCTCACGACACGTTGCGAAGACGTGTCATGAGCTTGTACATCGGCTATTTTCAAATAGCTGATCTACGAATCAGGCGTAAGTGGTTAATCACTGAATGACAGATCACATAAAACCAGTGGTTCTCAATCTTTTCCTGATCAGGGCCCACTTCCAAATCTCGAAAAGAGAGCGTGTCTATTTTTAATGATCAATCAAACTAACGTGTTCCCTGCTTGGATCAGTGGAACCAAACATAGAATACTTCTTGTCTATCATTAAAATCTTAATGTTTTGCCTATTATTCAGGGGACCACTTGCAACACCCTTGGGGCGCACCAGTGGGCCCTGGCCCATATGTTGGGAACCACTGACAACACATCTTCTGAACCATTCAGCTATCCCAAACACAATGGTTCTGCTTAAAACTGCTGGAAACACAGGCCGGTTCGCGGCCGGTTCTGTGATAGCACAAAGGTTCAAGAACTAAAGTTCTTTTGGTGGAAAAGGGGCCTCACCAGAGGTGTTTGGTTCCAGAATTAACCTTTCAGGCCAAGGTTCTTTAAAGAACCATTTATTTTATTCAATAAAGAACCCTTAACCACTCAAACCCTATACTTCATCGACCGGTGTCTCCAGGGGTCTGTGCTTGGTCAGCTCTTTTTTTTTTTTACATGTATCTCTATACCAAATCTCTCCATTGACAATAGCAGATCTACAAGCTCACAATGAGCGTGTAAGATCAGCTATTGTTCGCCTATTAAGACATGCCCAACATTGGGATGCTAGGGTTTAAGTGGGTAAAAGCGTCAAAGAACCGTCAACAGATGGTTAATTTGTGGTTCCTCAAGAGATTT
This sequence comes from Gymnoscopelus braueri, assembly GCF_963280865.1. Lineage (NCBI taxonomy): Eukaryota > Metazoa > Chordata > Actinopteri > Myctophiformes > Myctophidae > Gymnoscopelus > Gymnoscopelus braueri. The sequence goes on along the minus strand of NC_137625.1, from coordinate 6,263,050 downwards.
TTTGAAAAGATTCCCTAACAATATGAGGAACTTGAGGAACCATTCACTAAATAAAGGTTCTTTTGAAGGTGGTGGTTCTTTGTGGAATCATATAGCCTTTTAAAGAACCATTTAAGAACCATATTTTTGTCTGTGCGTACGAAAGATATGATAAGATATGTTTCTGGCAATTCCCCCTACGTACAGTACAGTAAGAACCGTTGAGGGAAGCCATGCATTACAGCAGGTCTTGATGTGATCCAACACCAATGTGGAAATGTTACTGGCAGCTCCACTACCTCTGTAATAAAATTATCTTTAGACCAGCTAGGATTACAGCAAGTGCCAGATATGCTCAATTTCGAACACACACCGTTCATCAAAAAAAAAGAATACAAACAATTGCAACTAATAAATCCACATACCCTGGTAAACTATAGTCGATCGAAATAACCGAGTAAAAACATCTCCATTTCATGTTTTTCCAACATCCCTCTTCCTCCTCCTAAAGGCCAAGTTAAGTCTCGGGCCGACACGGTCGCGGCTACGAAAGGAACGTGTCGCGGAGGACCTCCGGTGACACGTACTTCTGGTAAAAATGAGAAAGTGCCCTCCGGACCGGGGACCCCCAGGGGTCCTTGAGGCCTGGGTCCCCAGCTAAATTAGTTAAAATGACATCAAAATCTGTTTAACCACTTTCACCCGATATACAGTACATCGGCTATTTGAAAATAGCTGACCTACAAAATACATTTTGAGAAATTCGAAATTTTGTAAACATTTTAACAACACAAATCTTATAAGGCATAAAATATTTTCAGATGGGGGTCCTTGTCCAAATACATATTAATTTGGGGGTTCTTGACATAAACGTTTTGAAGTTTGAGAACCACTGCGTCAGTCGACACGTCGGTCGACAATGTGTCGCTCCGAGCATAAATTTGGCCTTTCGAGTTTTAAACGCAGATTTGTTAGAAAGGGGTTCCGCCGCGGTGAGGTGCACTGAACGGTACAAATATCTATGGACAAATACTGTACAGGTAAAATTGTTTCCACAATCAGAAGAAGCAGCAGCCACGGGGGAAAAACGACGGTCGTTGCCTCCGGTTTCCATCGCCCTTCTCATCTTCAGCAGGTCAGACTGGTGGCAGCGCCTCCCAAAGGCCTCAGTGCAAAATTTACAACCAAGAGTCTCTATAAGCTCTTTTTACCACTACGAAGGGGTTAACCCCAGAAACCTTCCATAATCTGAAAGTTTTCCAGAACCCGTGAAGTTCTGTGATGTGTTTCTTTTTTTTCTTTTCGTCACGCTACATCATGAAAAAAAATGTAAAAGCGAAAATAGCCGATCTACAAGCTCACATCGCGGCACATTGCGACGCACTGTGAGCTTGTACGTATGCAATTTTTGCTATTTTAGAGAAAAATACATTAAAGTATAAAGTTCTGGCTTTCTCCTGAACTCAGGGTTAAGCACCACCTCCTGAGCATGGGCCCAAATGAGGTTGAGAGAACCGTATGTGAAACAAGAGCCGTAGTGTATTATGGAAACACATCCAGAACCTGTGAAATACGTTTCACGGGCCACGGTTCACGTAGTTCTTGTAGTGGTAAAGAGCCACATGGCCAGACAGTTTCTAGCGTCTCTTAGCCACGAACCTCACGGTGGGAGGACCTGGTGGCATGAGGCCGATCAAGTCTCAAAGAAAGGCATTCCCATAAACGTTTGTGTTTGTGCGTGTGCCCTTTCCCTCTCTTTGCGGATTCTCCTGTAAATCCTCAGACGGTACCAGTAGTCCGTACCGTTATGCGTCAGCATTCCTGGCGAGCTGTCCGCGAGGTTGAGAAAGCAAGTAGTGAGCAAGGTGTTCCAGCAGGTATAGTCATTATAGACGTGTTAGTCCCATATACGGTATGGTTTGGCAGTGAAACCTTTACTAGTCTTTGACAAACAGCCCCTAGGGTTAAAGGTCAAGCTGTTCTTGAATCTTTGCCTTCTATTGAACGCTGGCAATGCTGGACACTGTAAAAAAAAGAAAAAGAAAACGTGAACGCTACAAACTAACCAGTGAATCCTATACTGTACACTCACAAGCTATCATTCCGATAAACACTACAGTACGTTCAAGTGCACAACTGCCAACCTTCCCATGTTGAACCACAGCAGTTGGGTGGGTGGGTGGGCGGGACAGGGGGGGGAAAGAGGCCAGTGTGCTTGCTGGTTTTTCAGCGTAAATCCTGAGATTAAAACAAAAACGAGAACGTGAACGATAAAAACGCTGACTCCCGCCTGTGTCGCCTTGCGAGAACCGAACTGAGGGGCGGATCCACTTGCATGTCGCTCAATAGTCGTCCATTCATTCGGTAGGGTCATGCGCTACGTCCTACGACCCCCCCACCCCCCACCCCCACCCCACACCCGACCCCCGCAGTGTCCTCGTCACATGAGGGCGGACAGTTAGTTGGGCAGGATTGTGGTGTTTCTAATGTACCGTCCTTAAGGCCAAAACACCTGGCCTGCTCAACACGCTGATTCCAACAAAAAACTATTTTTCGGTTTGGTGTAGATATTTAGTTGGTGTTGTTCTTCTTCTTCTTCTTTTTGTTTGTTTGTTTGTTTGTTTGGGATGATGACGTGAGTCTCTCTGCACAGAATGGAGGCCTGCAGCTCAGGGAGGTTCTGTTGATCACAACCTGCAACACACACAAAGGTCACAATGTGTTTGTCAGCATAACACTGGAATGAGAAAGAAGATTTCTCCCTGGCAATACAATTTGGGGGTCCTTGACATGAAAACGTTTGAGAAACACTGTCCTAAGGTGTTCTACTAAGCCCAATTGTGCTTTGAGGTCAGCCATTCTTTTAGGGTTAGTTTAGAGTTTGACTAGGGAGTCTAGATCTTTAATGGTTTCCGGTAATGCATTCCACATTTCGGTGGAAGCTTAGTAGAATGCATTTTCCCCCGTGTTTGAGCCGTATTTTGGGGGGAACGAGGTCAGATGAGCCCGTGTTATGCTCGTCGGCATCACTCACTAGAGCAGTGCTTCCCAAACTTCCTAGCTCAAGACCCAAAAGAGAAATTAGACCTTTGCCCGGGACCCAAACTAGTGTATACACGAATCCACGGAGCGCTGCCCTGCGCGCAGCCATTGCTGCGGTGTCAACGCTCCGCGGACGCGACACCGCAGCAATGGCCGCCTACAGGCAGCTACAGGCAGCTACAGGCAGCGCGTCTGTGGATTCGTCTATTGGCCTACTGGGGACTTCATGTGTTGTCTTGGTGTTATGTTGTTATGTTGTTCTGTGTTATGTTGTTCTGTGCCTACATGGTTATGTGTTTTTTCTGTTGAACAGAATGTGAAGATGAATATCCCTGAGGGGACAATAAAGACATTATTATTATGTATTAATCAATCAATCAATTCGATCAATCCGGTCTTACTGTCTGCGGAGCACGGCGGTCATTATGTCTTGCTGACGTTCTCGTAGATGACATCACTGGTGATGGACTGCTGCTTCTTCTTCTTCCACATGAGCAGCGCACACTGGTGGATGAACACATACTGCTCCTACAACACACACACACACACACACACACACACACACACACACACACACACACACACACACACACACACACACACACACGGAATAGAATATGTAACTAAACGCTTTCTTTCTCAGTCTTTCAGACAATGTGTTGATAAAAGTGGTGCCATTTACCTCCGTCTGGACCATAGACAGGCGGTGGGAGCGCATCTCTGACACCATGCCCAGGATGTCTGCAAACTCGTGCTCCCTGATGTGCTGCATGAGCCGGTCCAGGGCGATAAACGTCCCTGTTCTCCCTACGCCAGCGCTGTGGGAGCAAACAGGAACACAGTCAGCATAATAATAATAATAACTAGAAAGTACTGTTCCTGAAGAAACAGTGTGGGATCGCTAAGGATGAATGTTGATAGTATCACACTAGAAAGTACTGTTCCTGATTAATTCTGTCTTACCTATTTATATTACATATTGTGATGTCACGTGAAGCTTGACCAATCCAAAAACGGGCGGAATAATAATAATAATAACTAGTGAAGATAACATTAGTGTGGTCGCTAAAGCGATCCCACAATATAATCTCCACCTCTGGCGGAGACAATAATAATACCTGGAAATAACCTGGAACCTACAAGGGTTCAAGGTCAAGGTTGTATTTTATTGTTACATCTTGTGTACAGGTACGTAAGAGTAAAACATATTTTTGTTCAGCCTCCTTCAGACATTGTAGCAGCATAGGTAATAATAGTAGAGAAAAAGAGACAGTAGGCTAATACTGACACATTAATCAAATAGGTTGGCATGTGTACACTGTACACATTACTGTATTACTGTATATACACCATCAGCATTTATCAGCAGCTGCCGCAGTACCATTATACGTATATAGACCAGTTAGTGTACAGAAACAGTCTACACAGTAGCTACTGGTTGACAAGCAGCACTGCCTGAATCTCATGAGCAAAATATCTCCCGTGGCCAAGTGGCCTCGTGTCGTGAGCGGTAGAAATGGTCTCTCGTGCGGGGGAGGAGACCCAGGTTCGAAATCCCGAATAGGACATCAAAGTTTACAGACTGTGGCTTCAAGCGTATAATCCTCTCTAAGACTTGTCTTGAAGAATATCGTCTCTGTCTTTTCAGGATAAAAAAAAAAGAAAAAGTGGCAGATCTACAAGCTCAAAACGCGTCGCTTCGCGCCGTGGTTTGAGCTTGCATATCTGCTACTTTTGATGCTATTGTGTGACGCTGTAGTATGATCAAGTAGAGCGTTGATTTACGAAAAAATACAGAAAGTTAGAATATGGAGATAAGAGGTTTTCTGCCTGACAGCAACGATATACATATATAAGCATCTCAGCCTCGTCCTTCAAGACTGGGAAGGCAGCCAGAGACATGGCTGCACTTAAGCACTCAGGCTCATGAATCAATGTGGTCTGCAGTACTACAGAAAATGACATGTCGTTGTTGTCGGGCAGAACCTGTGTTCCATTGAATCCAATGTAGTTGTGATTTAGTCACAAGCTCTTGTTAATGCTTTTCATTGGTTCAATATTTTAAAAAGCCAACACACACACACATAGCAGATCTACATGTAGAGCTTGTACTGTAGATCGGCTATTTATTGCTACTTTTGTGTGACTGTGGTATGATGAAGTAGGGCCTTAATTCACGGAAAGAATTAGGTTTCTGCCCGACATCAACGATGTAAAGAGTGTATTGATAGATTTCGTTCGCTGACCAGTGAATACGTTTGCAGTGTTCACTGCAAATGAATGGCAGTGAATCCAGTCCAGTGTGGTTCTATGTCAAGGATTACGCTGATATAGTGATTGATGCCCTTCCCCGTTCTTCACCTGATTGCTCCTTTTTGATGGACATTCTGTACAATATTCACATATATCCTCCTGTTGCAACGTTTGATACACAGTCAACTGTGTTATAATGTGTAATAATGTGTTGTTTTACACCAAGGAACACGTTGGAAATAATGCTTTTCAAGTGCTATCCTCTGGATCTCTTGTCTCTATGTTGCGGTGAAACGCCGTTTTTGTTTCTAAATCCAAAACAAATCAAATCAATCAATCAGACAAACAGTAGTGAAAATGTCCGATCTAAAAGCTCACACTGCGCTTGTCAGATTGGCTATTATTGCTCCACGTCAAGTATAAAATAGGGCTTAAGTGGATAATTTAGAATTTAGAATGTAAAATTATGCCACTATAATGAACATGTGCAGGTACATTATAAAAAACACAATAAGTTAAAATATGGAGATAAGAGGTTTCTGCCTGACAGCAACGATATTATGTACTATGTACATGCACATGTTTTTGCAAAGTTTCACAGAAATTTCAATGAAACACAGAGTACAGTATGTGCACGTGTGTGTGTGTGTGTGTGTGTGTGTGTGTGTGTGTGTGTGTGTGTGTGTGTGTGTGTGTGTGTGTGTGTGCGTGTGCGTGTGCGTGTGTTCCTTCTGACCTGCAGTGGACTATGATGGGGTCTTTGGGGGTGCGGTTGGCCTGCTGTCGGACGATGTGGACGAACTGCAGGATGCTCTCGATGGCGTTGACAGTGGGAACGCCGTGGTCCGGCCACGACGTGTAGTTCAGATGCAACACGTCCTGTGTCTCATCCGCCTGCAGGGGGCGACAGTGTAACAAAAGATAATGATTCCACTTACAATCCCTGTGTAGACCCCTTAACAGACGACGTCACACTGATAAGAACCAGTATGCGTGCAACCAGTATGTGCGCAATGAAACCCATTCTATCAGGTCTCACTAGGACGCGCCTCACCAGCCAACACACAAGAGGGGGTTGGGGTGCGCTGAAACCAGCGCACCCCAAAACTAGAAAAAGTGCTCCTCGGAGCACAAGTCTCCGCCAGGTCAGGTAGGTTATTATAATAGGCCAATGTGAAAAGGGTGCCATTTATTCCTAGGCTGTGCACGGCAATCGGACACTGCATGCATGATTTGAGGCATTTTGTTCTAAAAATGTGTTTTGCACAAATCGGCCTCCTGGTGGCGCTATAAAAAGCCCATGTGAAAAATTTGGAGCAGAGGTTCTGCTGTGGCATCCAGGGAGTGTGTGTGTACAGTTTCGCTGCGATCAAGCCAACGGTGCCAGAGATTAGCTGTCCAGAAAATGACAGAATGACACACACACACACAGACACACGGACGGACGGACGGACGGACAGGGGGTAAAACATACTCTCTCGCCATGCCTTTCGGCCTGGCGGAGACAATAACAGGTTGAGAATTGATTGCGTGAAACAATCACCTGTGCACCCAGTCTCAATGTTGGTAAACAAATAATTGGTCTATAGGAGTGATTCTCAAACCTTTTCAAGTCAATGACCCCGAAACTGATATGTATTTGGCCGCGGACCCCACATCTGAAAATGTTTTGTGCCAGGGACCCCCGGAAGAGAAGATTTATGTTACAAAAATGCAAAATTATCCAATTTATTTCAAAAATAGCAGATGTACAAGCTCATTAACCTTATTTCTGGAAGAACGGGACACTTATGAATATTGTTATTGACTATTAGAAATGTATTATGTTGTTCCAAAGATTCACGGGTTGTCAAACTACAGCTAATGTTCTGGACACTTTTTATATTATATTGCGAAAACCGTCCATAGACATTCTACCCGGAAATACCTGTTTGTTAACAAACGTTCAAATATTCTGATATGGTCTATTACTCTCAACCCATTTTTCAGGGGTACAACCCACACACTCAGCAGCACTACTCATCCCACAAATGCATATGCACAACACTTCCTCTCGATTATTTCAATTAATCGAAAAAGTTATCGATAGTATGATCGCTTAGAAAATAATCAATAGTTTGAGTCCTACTACTTACATATCCCTGTCTGTCTGACCTTCCCAATGGTCCTGTGTGGTACTTACAAGGGGTGTCACAATACACACATTTCACAATACGATACGATACACGATATTGAGCTCACAAAATCGATACGATATCATTATTATTACTATTTTTTCTTTCTTCAAATTATCATCAACATTGGCCATCATCTTCAGTTTAAAAGTGCTTTATTTATATACTTTAAAAACACTAAATTATACAAGCTTAAGGGACATAACCTCATAGTCATATTGTTTTCATCTGGACTTTACCAACCATGTGTAGCTTGTTTTTTAACAACAGCTCGAACAAAATATCTAGTAAAATATCTAATACCAGAGAGGGTCTTTTGTAAAAAAGATATTTGGCTTTGATGCTATCTTAGGCCTATTTGAAAGTGCAGAAAACATTAGTGCCTTGATGCATATAACATTAACGAGGGGCAACGAGCGTCAGCTGGACACACAAAAACATTGTGATACAGTATGACGTTGCAACAATACCTATCATCATGTTTTAATATTGCGATATATTGTGGGATGATTATATTGTGACACCCCTAGGACTTACATATCCCAGTCTGAACTTTCTGATGGTCCACTCTGGTGACTCTGTCTCAGACATCATCTCCACACTGATCTCCCCGTACATGACTGGGTCGTCCGTGAAGGGCCAGTAGTGGTCACATTTCACCTGTAAAAACAAACACAGCACACACAAACCACTCAACACTGCATTAAAGTCACAACTGCTGCAACCACTGTAAAATGTATCTTTGAACATTTTACTCGTTGAGTGCTCTGCTCCTGCATATGAAGTATAAGAGCAAAATGACTGCCACGTAAACATGATCTATTGAGTGAAATGTTCTGCGTCTCTCACCCTTCGGCGTTCGTTGCATTGTGTGAGCATGACGATAATAGGGCACTTCTGCTGCAGGACCATCTTCCAGAAATCGTTGCGGGTTTCAGGCAGAGGACCCTGGGTGGCGATGTACTCTCTGGGAGACTTGTAACCCTGCGAGGAGCCAGACACAATTTACCGAGAGCACACTGTGGCCCCTTTTCCACCGGGGTTGAACCGGTTCCGTTCTTTTTTCCCCGCCTAATTTTGATCCAGTTCAGAGTGGATGGCTCTCCAACCATTTAGCTATGCCACCCCCAGTTACAATGGTTCTGCTTAAAACTGGTGGAAACGCAGGCCGGTTCGCTGCCGGTTCTGTGAAAGCAGAAAGGTTCCAAGAATCTAGAACGGAACCAGTTCTAGAACCAAAGTTATTTTGATGGAAAAGCGGCCATTGTGTACTTTCAACACTATGCTGGACAGTGCATGCAAATGCACTCATTTCGCCAACAGTTCCTACATCAGACCGGCCTGTGGTCTGACAACAACCCCAATAAGTATAAACTGGCCCGTTGTTATTGTAGCAATTATACAGTGGCTGTTCAAGACGAGGTTTAGACCTTTTATGTCTTTTTACAGCACAGTGCATTATGTGTGACTTTGGTGTGTAATTCAGGGTCTTTGCTTATCAAACATAATGAGTTTAAAATAAATACTTGAATATTTCTAATGACAATTATTCCAGTACTTTAACTCAAGTACAAAAACAGAGCAACTTTCACTTGCAGTGGAGTTGTATTTGATCAGTAGCATCTATACTGACTCACGCACTGGGGTTGAGTACTTTACACCACTGACTTAAACGCCATCATTGTACCATTGCTCAGGCTGTCATGAGGCACTCACTGGGGCCGTTGCCATCATACAATCTTGCTTGACATTCAAATACATTTCGATTAACGATTTAGTGGTGTTTTTGACATTGAACATGGGAACATTATGACGAAAAATTGCATTGCTGTTTGACCTTTAGGCTTTGTAAACACAAACTGCACAGAGCAGACATGACAAATATCTTAAATATACAAAGAAATTACATTTTAATGATTATGACGATTATGCAAAACAGTTGCAATTATCTCAAATACCTGCGATAAGGTAATAATTGTGCCAGGCCTACTCACTGGTATGTAATTGGCATTGATGTAGTCGGAGCCTTCGTCGTTATGCATGCATATCAGCTGCACACGGCTGAAGTCATCTGGAGAGAAGATTACAAATTGCCAATATTGGTGTTTTTAACCGTGCTCTTTCTACCTGGCATTTGGGCATGTGGATGACAATTGTTGTTTAAAGAATATTAAAAGAGTTACCAAAGTTTTTTCAGTCTTTCAAAAACAGCCAATCTACAAGCTCACAATGCATCATGTTGTGAGCGACAACATTACTTAGTCTTCTATGGTGGCTCTCTGTACTATCGTTGCTGTCAGACAGAAACCTTGTATCTCCACATTTCAACATTAAACGAATAATAAAGTTAATGTGCAAAAGTAGCTAAAATAGCTGATCTACAAGCTCATGATCGCGTCATGAGCTTGGAGATCAGCAATTTATTCTATCTCTGCAACATTTTTGAAAATTAAAGCTGCACTATGTAACTTTCCTCTTCTACCCGGATTTGAACCCGGTTATCCGTGCAAGTGCTGACATTTTTTACCATTGAGCTCACATTTATCACCTGCTTGCTCACTCAGGGGATAAATTAGTTCGGCACGATCCTAAATGTCTCAATGGAAGAGCAAGGTGACAAAATACAACCACTCTGATCGTACAAGTTATATTGTATTAACATACTCTACCATACAGATTAGACAAACTTACATTTTATTCATAAAATAAATTGACATAGTGCCACTTTAAAGTTGTTAAGTGTGTCTGTGTGTTTTACAAACATTTAACCAACGAAAAGCATTAACAAGGGGCTTGTGACTAAATAATAACTAGCATCCATGAATCCATTGGAACACAGGTTCTTTTTTTTTCTTGGACATACAGCGATACAACAAGTTTTCCGCCCGACAGCGACGATTAAATTCTCGTATGTCCAAAACTTTATCATTATTATATATATTTTTAAAGATCTGTGTTCCAATGGATTCATGGATTGAATCTGTTACGGTCCACTGATTCCTGGATTGAATCTTTTCAGGATTCAAATTCAAAAACAGCTAAAGTAGCAGATCCGTGCTTTTGTGTGATCAAGCTGTCGCATGATCAAGTATAGGGCCTTAACCCATTAAGACCTGAGGCCGCTTCTAAACATTTTCAAAATCCTAAAAAAAAATCAGGAAAAAAAATTCGAACAAAAAAAAAATCTCGATTTTTCTAAAACAGCAGATCTACAAGCTCGTAGCGCGGCACTCGGTGCCGCGCTATGAGCTTGTATATCTGCTGTTTTTGAATAGCCAAAGAAATCTAAAGTGACAGAGATGCGTTCCAGGTCTTAATGGGTTAATTTACCGGAAAGAAAACACAAAAAGTTAGAACAGAATAGATTTCTGGAGGTTTCTGCACAGACAGCGAACGATATAATAAACTCCATCAAGGGCCCGACTCTACAGCGCACTCACATGGCAGGATGTTGGTGTAGCGGTTCTTGGGCCTGTTGACTGGCAGGTCTGCTGCATCATGGGACAGGTCCAGACCCACGCTCTTCAGCTCCTGGAAAATCACAACAACAACTGGTAAAAATAATAAAAAAAATAAAACACAAAAACCATGAAGGATGGAGGATTCTAACCCATTGGTTCTCAAAGTGGGGTCCGGGGACCCCCAGGGGTCCTTGTGGGGGGAGTACCAGGGGGTCAAAATAAGTGATATAGCGTCATTATCATTTTAACCACTTTAATTATATACTTTGGCTATTCAAAAATAGCAGATTTACAAGCTCATAGCTCATAGTCACTTTGTCTTTAATTCTGGAGGTCTCTGGCATAAAAAGCTTTTAAGATGGGGGTCCGCAGCCAAATACTTTTAAATACAATCATTTTGGGGGTCCTTGACATGAAAAAGTTTCAGAAATGAGGCGCAGTTTACGGAGCTAGTTCAGGCCAGGCAACTCAAGGGATTGGGGCAACCGATCAGGTGACTAGTCACATGCACTTTCCTCCTGATCGTGTGGTTATAGGTACTGCGTTGTTACCTGCTCACTCTGGCTGCCCTGTCTTGCTGAGCTGACGTGTGTCGCTACTGCTGCTGTTTGCTGAGATCCTGCTACCGCGTTCGCTGCTTACCTGCTGCCACCCATGAAGTCATCCCACCCGCCTCCCCGGCATCCACCTGTAGGCTCTGTTTCTAGATCCCTTTGGGGGTTTAATTCATTCCCTGTAAATGCTAATTGGCATGTAACATTCATTAAAATGTTATCCTTACAGGGAATGAATGGATTCAGAGGCCTGACGCCAAACTATGCTTCCTCTTGTTTTCTATACCATGCTCAAGCTTGCAAATATATATTGCTAATAAATATATATTCTAATCCAATCTAAGAGTTGTCTGACTGAACCACTGTTCTAACCTACGTAACCAGTCTCTGCGGTGGGTGAGGAGGAACTGTACCCCTGTGCCACGTACCGAGCACCCCAGATTCATGCCTTTTTCAATTCACTTGAATAAAGTGGTTAGATGGGTGGGCCACGAATGCTTTTGGGCATTAGCTACTGTACCTCAAACTGCAGGGAGAACTTGTAGGCAGAGTCTTTGCACATGTCTTTGAGGTAGGCGTCAAAGTCATCTAGCTGGACAGGACTGTAAACAACACAGTAAGAACGGGTCAGGAGTGGACAGCAGGGGGCAGTAGTGTGTAGAAGACTGAGTCTTGACTAGGCTCACAGTACATGGACACACTACCACAGTGAATTAGGGGTGCAAACAGTTATCGACATAATCAATGTATAAATTATCGATAATTTAATAAAATAATCGATTAATAATCAATCTCTATTTTGGTCATGGTCATCATAGGCAAATATTTTCTAATATTATATTTTTTATTTTATTTCTGAAAATTTTAAAGAATTAACAAAATAAAGAAATAAAATAAAATAAAATAAAGAAAAACACAGCCCCCCTCACCTATTTAAAGGGCGATATCAGTCACCAGAACCAAGGACGTGTGTTTTCAATGAGTCTTAACATGGTTAAAATGAAGTTACAATGGGTTTATATAGGAAGGGGCGTGCTTTACAAACACAGACACCCACACACAGAACTGTCTACTTACAAGCCAACACAAAAACGCTGTGACTTATCCCATTTAGACCTGAGGCCCATTCTACAAATCATCTCTGTCGGGTGGAATCCTCATGTCCAAAACTGTTACTTTTCAGGATTCAAATAAAAAAATAGCAAAAGTAACAGATCTACAAGCTCAAAACATGACGATTTGCGCAGCGTTTCGAGCTTGCAGATCTGCTACTTTAAAGGGATGTTTCACTTTCAAAAAAAATTTGGGTCATTTTATCGTCTACTCAGGCTCCATTTTTAACATGTTAGATTCATCAAAAACACCCATTACTTTTTTATTTATTTTTTCATTTTTATTGTATTACATTTTTTTAATTTTCAAAAAAATATATAAAAAATAAATGAAAAAAGTAATCGAAAAAACACGGCCCCCTCGCGTATTAGGAGGGCAGGGTGAGTCACCAGAAACAAGGACGGGTGTTTTTGATGAATCTAACATGTTAAAAATGGAGTTTGAAGTTATAATGGGTTTGTATAGGAAGGGGGCGTGTATGATAAAATGAATATCAAATATCTAAATAATGAATCAAGCAACTTAAAAACGGTCTGGGGGGGGCTCACAAAAGCCTGAGTAGACGATAAAATTACCCAAAGTTTTTTTTAAAGTGAAATATCCCTTTAAGTACTTTTGTATGGCGTTAGTTTACAAAACGTTAGAAAATGGATTTAAGAGGTTTCTGCCCGACAGCAATGAAATGCCTTCTAAATCCTAAGTTTTCAGAAAGACCAATGTTGCTATATATATGTATAAAATCTAAAATGACACAGATGTTTTTCAGGTCTAAATAGGTTAAGGCTAATCTGTACTTCCTCGTAGGACCGTGTTGCTTTGCGAAATATATTCGGCGAGCGGCACGGTCGCCGGTCGTGGTATAAATTAGCCTTTAGTTGTGTTGTTACCTTGTTAGCTTCCGTTTCTTTAAAGCTGTCTTGCTCCTACAGAATGCAGAAATGGAAAAGCATGTATATGATGTGTGCATGCGTTTGTACCACCGCAGCTCCACTGTCCGTCCACATTACTGCATAGGGCAGAGCAGTGGTGGCCATTTTGTGGTGCTACAGATAGAAAACCCATATTTTTTTTCCCATAGAGATTTCCGTCAAAATTGTCAAAAAGATATTTGAAAACCGCCCCAAAAATTTGATTTATTAAATATAGTATATAACATAATTAAATATTTTTTACACAGAATCAAATGTGTTGTGGTCATGATTCACCAGGTTAAAATAATTTACATAAATATTTTCGGAAATCTATATGGGAAAAACGAATGGTTTTTCTATCTGGGGCACTACAAATGGCCGCCACTCCTCTGCCCTATACAGAGCTGCTCACTAGAATACTATTCTGCTAAGTATTCTCTATCAAGCAGAACTGTAAAATAAGAAGTATTTTAGAATAACAAAATCACACAATATTAGGACATGAAAATCATGCACAGACTCCACAAAATGTTTGAAAAAATTAACCACTTGCACCTTGGCGCCGATTTACAAAGCTCATAATGTGTCTTATTGCAACACATGCGTGAGCTTGTAGATCGGCTATTTTCGCTAGTCGTCATATGCTGCAGTGCATAGGGCTTTAAAGGAGCACTTCACCCATTTTCAACCTATCTTCATTTAATTGGTCCTCACTAATGATCATTATAAGATGGCACCTTTTCTGTCTACTCAGTCTGTGTGGGCTGTGGACAGTTCAGCAACCCGCCTACCAGTGACATCATCAATGGGGAATCCAAGCTAATAGAAACGGCAGGCTTTCTATTTGTGGATAGATAGCTTGCTATTTTAGATGTAATTGTTCTCGTATGAATACAAAAATTGCCTGCCTACCGATGATGTCACTGGTAGGCAGGTTTCTGAACTGTCCACAGCCCTCCTCTGAGACACAGACTGAGCAGACAAAAAATGGTGCCATATCATCATAATGAGCATTAGTGACTATCAATTATGTGAAGATAGGTTGAAAATGGGCAAAGTGCTCCTTTAAGTGGTTAACCGCACTGTGCACATACCGTAGTTAACATCCAGAACACTGGTCTATTCACACTTACTAGTCCTCCCACACTTCCATGCGTCTTACATTTGCATTCTAGAGTCAAACCTGGTCCTTCAACCAGAGACATGCACTCTACAGTAGAATCTAGGCTACAGGCACACTCACAGCAGGCATTGGAAGAGTGGGCACCCAAACATTGTGGGCACCTCAATGTTAAATTGGCTATTTTTCGTCCCGTAAAAACAAAAAATAAGAAAAGAATTGCATTGAGCTGAGCATGCTCGGTACATCATTATCAGATCTAAATTTACCCTTCAACTTCTTGTTTATGCCCATACGTAATGATTGGCTAGCCACAGGTTTTTTAGTCATTTGTAGCAATTGTAGAAATATTAGGCCTCAAAATGTCAAATGTTCTAGAATTTTCAAATAATGTATACTTTACATTACTTCAGACCATTGTTTAAAGCATATACATTTATTCTTTATTTTGTTTACATTCTGGGGAAAAATAGCCAATTTAACATTGATTTGCCAACCATGTTCAGGTGCCCACTCTTCCGGTTACCCCTCTCCTAATGAAACAGGAATAAGAATTACAGATGGTGCGTTTAGATGGCATGCAGAGAGCAAAGCCAGTATTGGAGACATGCTACAAAAGCCAAATTCCAAATCTCTGCTCACGCTCGCTCACTCAACACTCGGCCCTCCAGCTTGACCCGGAAATTGTTCGTGTCCCAAATGGTAATTTGCTTTTGGAGGAGCCGGTACCGGAGAGCGAGTGAGCTCTCCAAGCCGCTTGGAGCGAGAAAAAGCGAGACTACAACCAGTGTTCACTCCAGCCTGTTCTCGTCCGCTCGCCGAAAAGTGTCGACTGCCTATCTGTTTTGTTATTGGATGGACCGTCTCTTCGGGCTATGGGATGGAAACCACGACAATCTGCAAGATTAAAAGCCATGCCGTGTTGCGGACTTCAAAGGGATGTTTTAGAGCGGACGAGACTTTGATCTGCATGATCATATCCTAGAATGTTAACATAACGTGCCTGCATGCGGGTGTTGAACGGTCTGAGAGTGAAAGTGTCCCACTTGATTAACCCTTTAAGACCTGGAACTGTGTCATTTTTAGATTTGAGCTAAAAAGCATTATTGTACACTTTGGCTATTCAAAAATAGCAGATATACAAGTTCATAGCGCGGCACCGAGTGCCGCGCTATGAACTTGTAGATCTGCTATTTTTGAAAAATCGTGAAAATGTGTGAAAATATTTGAATATAAATATTTTTAAAGCGAACATTTTTAACTCAAATCGTTGCTTCTGGGGGTCCCTGGAACAATATATTTTGGTGGGGGTCCGCGGCCAAATACATATCATTTTGGGGGTCCTTGACATGAAAAAGTTTGAGCACCACTGATATAGAAACATACGTTTTTCAGAAAACTGTTGGGATTTAGGAGACATGTAGAATCGGCTTCAGGTCTCAATGGGTTAAACTGCAGAAGTGATCTGAATAACGTGATCAAAGCTACTGAAGCAACAAATTAAAGAATGGGTTGATCTTTAATGTAATCATGCTGTTTGTCGTGCACGGTGTGGGAGAATGCATGTCAAACAGCTCATATACTATGAGAGAAATACAACGTCTGATATACGACGTGACATTCAGGAGGGCCGAGCGAGCGAGTAGGCAGGAATGTGAGTATTGGAAATGTGGCCGTCAGTCCAACCTGCTTGATTCCTCCAGACTTGTGGACAGTGGTGGAAAAAGTACTCAAATTCTTTACTTAAGTAAAAGTACCAATACTGCAAAATAAAAATACTCTGTTACAAGTAAAAGTCCAGAATTAAAAATGTACTTGAGTAAAAGTACAAAAGTATTGGCATAAAAATGTACTTAAAGTACCAAAAGTAAAAGTACTAAAATGTTTGAAAATAGCAGATCTACAAGCTCACAACGCGTCGCGATGCGACGCGTTGTGAGCTTGTAGATCGGCTATTTTCAAATAGCCTGGGTATAAAATAGGGCTAAAGTGGTTAATGTATGTTTAATAATATAATCATTTATATCTGAAAAGTAACTAGTAACTAAAGTTTTCAAATAAATGTAGTGGAGTAAAAGTACAATATTTGCCTCTGAGATGTAGTGGAGTAGAAGTAAAAGTATTGGAAATTGGAAATACTCAAGTAAAGTACAAATACCTCAAACTTGTACTTAAGTACAGTACTTAAGTAAATGTACTTAGTTACTTTCCACCACTGCTTGTGGATAATCGGAGGCGGGACTAATGCGCGAGTGGAGGACGTGAGTAGAGTGAGCGAGTGTGGAAGTTAAGAGCATTGGAATTTGGCTACAGTGCAGTATGTTAGTAGTCCAGCCTTCAACAAGATCACAAAGTCAGTCCAACCATAAAAGTAGTTTTACAAGACAAGAGTTCCACGTGCTTAGAATGTCAGTTTCCTAACTACGTACTGTATTCATCCCATGAATCAACTTGCTGTACTAAGCTTTTCCTTTTTATTTATTTTGTTTTATTCAGATTTAGAATATCACTACTGGTGATAGAAAAAAAGAAAGAAACGTAATTTGGGGCTTATACGCAAAATCTCTGAGACGTTTCTAGCTTAGGGTTGTTCTAAAAGGGTGTCCGCAAAGTCTGAAATCAAAGGTGCCACTTGAATTGTCTTCCTGTGGCTGCGTGAGGGGGAAAGAACATACAGTATATTCTGTGAAAATTCACAAACAACCACAAGCATTAAACACTGTTTTGCCAAAGCGTCTAGATCAGTGATTCACTCAAGGTGTCCAGGGACCCTCAGGGTTCCTTGAAGGGGCTCCAAATGAACCCTTACAGATCTGTAACTCTGAGTTATGGAGATCCTTGAAATAAAATAATACGTTTGAGAACCGATAGGTCTAGATTTTTGCAGATGGTTCAGTCGATCAAATTCTGTGATTTATTTCCCCCACATTGATTCCAGACTTTCCCCTGACACCGCGCGGTATGACTGGCACCCTGTCTGGTAAAAACAACATCTATGGCAGAACGGGTGCAGTAGATTTGTGGGTTTTTGCTAAAGAAGACATGCTCCCTCAGATGCAGTGGGTGATGATGGTGATGCTTTGGGCAAACAGAGCTTACTTACCAAGGATTAATATAAAAAGCCAAAAGATAGTCAGTCCAAAGGCAGGATGGCAGGAGGGTAAGGAAGGCAAACAGGCTTCTTCGCCTGAAGGGGGGGGGGTCAAATAAAACCAAAACCAAATAAAAACAAAACAAAACAGAACACCAGTGGGTGACAGGTTGGGACAAAAACATGACGCTCCGTTAGTAAAGTGGCACAGAGCGATTGAAAGGTAACAGTGGTGGACAAAGTACTGAACTCCAGTACATGAGTCAAAGTATGATACTCCTGGTCAAATTTGACTCAACTACAAGTGAAAGTTGCTCCGTCATATTGTAGGCGAGTTAAAGTGCTGGAGTAGTCAGTACTTAAATACTAAAGTATTCAAAAGTACAAATTACAAAGTAAATTTTCTTTTTAATAGCAATGCATTACTGGTATTGAAATTTAGACAAAAAAAAACAACTAATTAAATGATTTTCCAGAAATGTCCCCCCCAAAAAACTGTGAAAATAGCAGATCTACAAGCTGACGTGTCGCGTCAACTCGTAGATCCAGTATAGTTGAAATAGGGCTTAAGTGGTTAATTCATAATGTACTTTGTTCCCTTCCCTAGAAATGTAGTGGAGTCAAAAAGTATTTTCCTTGGAAATGTAGTGGAGTGAAAGTATCCAAAAATACTCAAGTAAAGTACAGATACTAAAACATATTTTACTCAAGCACAACAGTGGTTCTTGGAGGGGTTCCAGGGGGTCCCCAGCAAAAATGTGTTATTAAGTAGTATCACAATCACTTTAACCACTTTGTCCATTTACATGTTGGCTATTCAAAAATAGCAGATATACAAGCTCACAGCGCGTCACCTTGTGGCGCGCTGTGAGCTTTTATATCTGCATTATTTTATTTTTTTTAATCTTAAATGTTATCATCTTTTACATAAATATTCTCGGGGTCCCTGGCACAAAACCTTTTCAGATGGGGCCCGCGGGGCCAATATCAATTTGGGGATCCTTGACATGAAAAAGTTTGAGAACCACTGTTAAAGAAAAGTACTCAAGTAAATGTACTCGTTGACTGTCCACCACTGAAAGGTACACAGTAATTAGTGGTGAACACAGGGTTAATGCTGCATGCTGCAGAGTTAATGCTGCCGAACACAATGATTACATCACCGCCTGATCGCAGATTATTTGAGATAATGCGGCATTATTTTTTGCATATTATCGCTGCTGTCGGGCAAAAACCTCTTATCTCCATATTCTAACTTTTTGTTTTTATCGTAAATTAACGCCCGACTTGATCACACTACAGCGTCACATGAAAGCATCAAAAGTAGCAGATCTACAAGCTCGAAACGCAGCGCCAAGCCACGCCTTTTGAGCTCGTAGATCTGCTGCTTTTGCTATTCTTTTTCATTTGAACCCAGAAAAGTTACAGTTTTGGACATATGAGGTTTCCAGCCGACAGTATACGATAATCATCAGAAATGTTTCCATTAAGCTGTATCATGAATTCATCTGTTGAAAAGTGTTCATACATTTTCAAACATTACAAAAACGAAACAAAATAGCAGATCTACAAGCTCACAATGTGTCACATCGCCAAGACGTTGTGAGCTTGTAGATCAGTTATTTCCACTATTTGTAAACATTTTTGATAGTATACACAATAATTAAACATGGCCTATTTTGGCCATAGTACATTATTTATTTTGATTATGGGTAGCGGTCATTGTCAGTGTATAATTGAAGTTATCTGGCACGTGCAAGTTTTGTTTACAAAGCCTAAATGGCAAACAGAAATGTATTTTTTCTCAATTATGTTCCAATGATCAATGCCAAAAAACTATTATTTATTCAAGTAAAATGTCATGATCATGACTCACACTTTCAAGCTGGCGTCCCTATTTTGTGCATATGTCATTATAGGCAAAAATCAAAAAACTATAATGAAATAAAATATGTTTCAACCACTGAACACAGAGGTACGTACAGCTGAAGGCGCAAGCATTGCAGAAGTAAATATCCACATGAACACAACTGTACCAATGCTGATGTGTTGATGGGCGTGGTCATTTAGTGATGGAAGGTGTGGTACAATTCCAATAGAATTCCAAAAGATGGAAGCCAAGTTCTGCCTTAACTGACCGTCTTTCAGCTGTTATATTAATCATCCTCCGTGTCCTCATGGGGGTATTAGTGCAGATTTACCATCACACAATGAAACTGCATGGACTGCAAGAGTTGAGGGGCCCCCATTTTAGAAGGGCTGTGACTATGTCATATTTGAAACAGGGCAGTGCGAAGTCTGCTAAGCGTTGTTTATTCTTGATAGTATACAGTAGACTGACAGGAAGAGAGATGGGGAGTGACTCGCAGCAAAGGTCGTCGGGATCGGGATTCGAATCTGCAACATGTGGTGCCCGGACCGCTACGCAAGCCATCCGGGCCAGCATTGTTTATTCTTTAAAAGATTAGCAGGAAAGCCAACAGGGATACAGTGCAAGGGGGTAGAAGAGGACTCTCTCTCTCTCTCTTTAATCCTAAGCCAACAAGGTTACTTGTAGCTCCAGAGATAGGGCATCTTATCTTAACCATTAAACTTTGTCAGCATGTTTTTAAGAATAAAAACGTTGTGCTGTCCCATTGCCTGTCACGTCAATTTAAACAGCTTGCTTAGAGTTTACAGAAAATGGGAGAGTGCAATACCTCGGCATTTTGTGGAAGCCGTTTTAACCATTTGAACCCCAGCATCATATTCTGGGGGGAACATCAACCAAAAATAGCTGATCTACAATCTGCCAATGCGTCACGTTATAAAGATTTAGGAAGATAGCTCAACCCATTGGAATTAATAGACTCACCACCTACTTCAGCCTGCTGAGTCTTGCTCTTCCATTTGTCTTGGGCATTGTGACGTGTTGTGAGCTTGTAGATCGGCTATTTTTGGCGAAGAGATTTGGTGTACACGGAAAAAAAGAGTTGTAATTCAGGTCCGTTTTTACTAAGATTACTAGAGGGATTAAGTGGTTAAAGGAGACACTGCACTTTGCTCATCAACAAAAGCGCCAGTTGTAAATGTGTCAAATGTACCGGAGGCAGGGAAACCTGTGTCTGTCAGTGGTCATTTGGAAAGCTCATCCTCCTTCTCTGGTGCTACTGAACACACTTTTAGTCTTTGTCAATATCATCAAATATCTTTAAGTAAGTACACGATGCGACGGGTTGTGAGGTTATAGATTGGCAATTTTCCCTATTTCTCTGAGCTTTTTATCATGACAATAAAACTAAATAAAACTAAAACTAAACCATTTCCAAAATTTTTAAATAAACTAAACCCAGGTGAAAAACTAAATACAACTAATCGAAAATGTAAAACAAAAAGTCAAAATGAAATAAAAATAAAAAACAAAACCGTGGCTCTCAGATCTGCCTTGCCCCTCTAATTCTCCCCTGAATTAAACTTTCCAGTTTGCAGGGTCTCGAGTGGCAAGCTTTGCCATAAAAAAACTGAGGAAGGTCTGCATGTGCAAAGAGCTGTTCCCACTGAGCATGAGGCCAACACGGCCTTCAACTGTTTTTAGAAGAAAAATCCTTGCCACTATGGAGGTACATGAGCACTTACATCACATGATACAACCTGATTTCATAAATTGTTTGGGGGGGATTTGCATTTTATTTGAGCTGCAGAGACCAAAAATAAGAGAAAAGTCCTACCAGTTGTAAGGGAGTTTGCCGTCTCTCTCAAAAGTAGCAAAATTGACAAAGGTCTCGGCGCCGCATTCTCTGAAAACAGGAAACAGAATCGCAATCACATTCTGAGTTATTCTTCATGTAGGTAATGTACTGACGCTTACAGCAGTAGGCACCTGACTGTGTTTGGCACAGTACCGACACAATTAGCAACGGATATTTACAGTTCTACATCCTATAAACTTGATTGAAGAGCAGCATGAAAAACCAACAGTACACTCTAAAAAGAAATTGGTGCTTCAGCTGTTCTTCAGTGGTTCTTTATTATGGTTGTGGTGCTATATAGCACCTCAGTACTAATTACTAAACCCCAGTACTTGAGTCAAAGTATAGTACAGTACTCGAGTAAATGTACTTGGTTACTGTTCACCACTGACCGTTGGCCCTTATGTGTTCTACAGTTCACACATGCAGAGCCCAGCCGTTTACTGAACTTATACGATGACAAGTCAATAAATAGAGGAAGTGGGAGGTGATGCAATACATGTGTGGTGAAATTAGCAAACTCAACATTTATTTTTATTTTTTCAACTTGCTTCAGCACCTTTTTTTAATTTTAGCTACCGGCAGCTTTCTCCACTTTGAAATGAATGTGCAACTTAAAGGAACATTCACCCATTTTCAACCTTATCGTCAAGTATAAGAATAGGGTTTCAGGTGATTAAACTGATTTATGATGCTATATTAACTGATTTAGCTGGGGACCCCCTCGTAAGACCCCTGAGGGTCCCTGGACCCCACTTTGAGAACCACTGCAGTATAGATGGGTTTCCTGTTTGTAAACATGAGAGGATGATGCGCGCGCAGTGGCGGGATGAGCCTGTAGAGGGCGCTATTACCCGCAGCAGCTCTGGCCATTGTACATTCAGAAAATAAATGGTCTTCACCAGGTTTAATGAAAGTAGATTAAATGATGCAGTTTGTAATATCTTCTTTACTCAATAAAAATGATTTGTCGGAAGTTGGATCTGTTTGTATATAATAGCAGCATTATGCCTATTATGCCTATAATAGCAGCATTATGCCTATCTAAATCCCGAAAATAACAATAGAGTGAATGGCGCTTCCGGTTCGTTCTCCCCCGCGCATGCGCAGATTGCGCACTCTGCTCTGTGATGACGTCGCGCGGAAACCCATCTATAAGACCGGCTCCCTTGTTCCTTGTATGGGGGGGGGGTTATTCTCGGCTGCTGAGGTGATGTAATTTCCCCATGTGGATCAAAATACATTTCTATGAAACTGGGAGCTCAAAGTGCATGTTCTGCTCCATACTACTACTGTAACATAACGTTGATGTTGGGGTAGAAACCTTGTATGTCCAATGTAGTTATTATTGTCTCCGCCAGGCCGAAAGGCATGGCGAGAGAGTATTTGCACCCTGTCCATCCGTCCGTCCGTCCGTGTGTGTGTCTGTCTGTGAACAGCTAATCTCCGGCACCGTTGGCCCGGTCGCTGCGAAATTGTGCACACACACTCCCTGGATGCCAAAGTCGAACGTCTGCCCCGAATTCTTCAGATTGGCCTGTTATAGCGGCATAGTGCCACCAGGAGGCCAATTTTTGCAAAACAATTTTTTTTATATCACTCCTACAGATTTTGTCCAAACATCACGCAAATCGGTACACAGTATATAGTCATGTGATCAACGTGGATCTGTCCAATTTTCCATATTCCATCCTGATTGGCTAAGATTTGCTTCCAAAGTTTGCAGGACTGGTTTGTTTTGAACAAATGCCTCAAATCATGAACGTAGCATGCGATTTCCATGAAATTTTGCACGCATATTCCCACGACAACGCAGAGGAAGAAATGCCACCATTTTCACATTGGCCAGTTATACCGCCACCAGCAGGTCTAATTTAGCAAAACACATTTTTGGAACAAAATGCCTCAAATCATGAATGCAGTGTCCGATTGCCGTGAAAGGCCTAAGAAGAAATGGCACCCTTTTCACGTTGGCCTATTATAGCGTCACCAGGAGGCCACAATAACCTACCTGACCTGGCGGAGACCTGTGCTCCGAGGAGCACTTTTTCTAGCTTGTTTGTTTGTTTGTTTGTTTGAGACCTATTTCATCCCGCGGGGGAACTTCTGTTTCACCCGCAGTGCAGCCCGGAGGGGGGAGCGGTTAGGGGGTTAAGTGTCTTGCTCAGGGACACTTCGACACACTGCTGAGGCCTGGAACCAAACCAAACCCGGGACGTTCGGTTTCCCAGGCGGGCTCTCTAACCATTCATCTTACGGCCGCCCCAAGCTCTTGTTAATACTTTTCATTGGTTCGACATTTATCAAACCACACAGCCACACTTTCACTTAAAAGATGTTTCAAAAATAGCTAAAGAAATACAAATGTTCTGCCCCTTTTGTGTGACACTGTGGCATGACAGGGCAGGGCATTAATTTACTAAAACAAAACAAAAGAAAACGTTGAAATACGGAGATACAAGGTTTCTGCCCCACAGCAACGATAAGGCTCATTTGGGTCTAGAAAGATGAATAATAGATGAGCTTGTGAGAGGAGATTCAGTCGTGATATACATCCTAATGACATCAGAGAGCTCTCTCTCTCTCTCTCTCTGTGCGTCTATAAATACTGTCTCCAGGGTCTTCTAGCCATTCAAACATAAATATCGTTGCTGTCGGGCAGAAACCTCTTATCTCCATATTCTAGTTTTTTCGCAAATTAATAATACTACAGCGTCACGCAAAAGCATCAAAATCGCGCCGCGCTTCGAGCTTGTAGATCTGCTACTTTTGCTATTTTTTTCATTTGAATCCTGAAAGGACTTATGAGGTTTCCACCCGATAGAGACGATATGCAATTGCTTAACATAAGTGGTTCCTGATTAAATCTGGCAGATATCAGACAATGTGTGTGTGTGTGTGTGTGTGCGCGTGCGTGCGTGCGTGCGTGCGTGCGTGCGTGTGTGTGTGTGTGTGTGTGTTTGTTTGGTTA
>NC_137625.1:6143653-6233653 GCF_963280865.1 Gymnoscopelus braueri | reverse complement strand
GTATTCAGAAAAAACTCGGGATAACTCTGGGCTTGGCACTGAGAGAGTTAATGTGTTTCTTTACCTTGAGTTCCTGGTTGGGAGCGGCAGGCTTACACAGGACCTGGTAGTAGTCCACCACTCCGTCCTCCGTCCACAGCAGGCTCACCGACGAATGCGTGGCGTTGACCGCGTACAGCGCCTTGGGAGGGGCGGGGTCTGTACGAGAAAAAAAAAGCTAGAACCTTCCAACGTCAACGTGCTTCATGTGAAGCGTTGTCCTATGGCAGTGGTTCTCAAACTTTTCAGGCTGCGACCCCCCCCCCCAAATAAATAATATTTGAGTTCCCCCTTGAATTGTCAATTTCCCTATGTATGTACTTGCATACAGTACATAAATAATATGAAATCCCCATCCACTTGTAGTGCAACATTAAACAACAAACCATCTAAAAAGCGTCATAAAAAGACAAAACCTAAAACACAACTAGTAGTCAGGGGATATTAGCAGAAAGATTTCCAATCTTGGAATAAATTCCTTACCAAAAAAAATCTTCACCAATGTGTTTGTAAAGGTGTCTAGT
The DNA here is from genome assembly GCF_963280865.1 of Gymnoscopelus braueri. NCBI lineage: Eukaryota > Metazoa > Chordata > Actinopteri > Myctophiformes > Myctophidae > Gymnoscopelus > Gymnoscopelus braueri. The sequence goes on along the minus strand of NC_137625.1, from coordinate 6,233,090 downwards.
AACACATCTCACAAAGACTGAAATTCAGTTTCCCTAGGAGAATTTTTGACAGCTGCTGAAAGTTGGGGTACCCACCATTTCCCTGCATTTCCATGCAGGGCAAAAAAAAAATCAAATTTTAATTCTGTTTTAAGTAGCATGTGAGGGGTCAAACTAGGGTGTTTTTATGATTTTGAATCCATTGCAAGCATTTGTTTTGCACCAAAACCACTCCTTGGGCTAAAAACGGCCATAGCCATCCTTGTCCAGGTATACCTTTTGTGTAAAAAGCCCATTGAGATTGGGCTGTTTTTAGCCCAAGGAGTGGTTTTGGTGCAAAACAAATGCTTGCAATGGATTCAGAATCATAAAAACACCCTAGTTTGGTGGGTACCCAAACTTTCAGCAGCTGTCAAAAATTCTCCTAGGGAAACTGAATTTCAGTCTTTGTGAGATGTGTTACTAGACACCTTTACAAACACATTGGTGAAGATTTTTTTTGGTAAGGAATTTATTCCAAGATTGGAAACCTTTCTGCTAATATCCCCTGACTATAGACAAACATTTAAAAATAAAATTCTATGTATGACGTGCCATCTGAGAGTTACTAGCACAGCACATAATAAAGTGCCATGGTGCAATCCTTAAAAAAAAAAGTTACCTGCACAGTATAATAAAAAAAACTGCTGTGCATTTCAAAAGTGCAGTTACATCATCACCAGTCAGGTCCCAGTCCAGTCCAGTTCAGGTCAGTAATATATCGTCTCTGTCGGGTGGAAACCTCATACGTCCAAAACTTTTCAGGATCCAAATTCTGATAGCAAAAGTAGCAGATCTGCAAGCTTGAAATGCGGCACGAATCTGCTACTTTTGATCAAGTGGGGCGTTAGTTTACAACAAAACACAAAAAGTTAAAATATGGAGATAAGAGGTTTCTGCCTGACAACAGCAATATTAAAGGACGACTTCACCCATTTTCAACTTATCTTCATATAATTGGTCCTCACTAATGCTCATCTTAATATGGTACCATTTTTGTGCCATTGTGTCTCAGAGGAGGGCCGTGGACAGTTCAGAAACCCGCCTACCAGTGACATCATCGGTGGGGAATCCAAGCCACAGTAATAGAAACTGCGGGCTTTCTATTCCTGGAAAGAAACCCTCTTTTTTTTTTTTTTACGATGATGTCACTGGTAGGTGGGTTTCTCAACTGCCCACAGCCCTCCTATGAGACACAGTCAGACCAAGTCGATTTTTCTTTGTTGCTATTTTATCATGAACATAAGTGAGGACCAATTATATGAAGGTAGGCTGAAAATTGATGAAGTCGTCCTTTAAGTTCACCCAGGGTTACGTATTGTACCACCTCCAGAGCAGGGCCCCAACTTAGGTTCTGAGAACCTTTAACCGAAACAGAGCCGTATCGTAAGGAAACAAATCCAGAAATACTTCTACGGTTCTCGCTTAGTTGCTGGCAGTGGATAAGATCCACTAGGCAGTGGCTGACAGTTTGGAGCAGTGCGAATGCAGACTGTGCTACTCCACTGCATGAGTCAGAAAGACGTCTCCCTCGATGCCTCCCAAAATACATACAGTATCGTTGTTGTCGGACAGGAAACCTCCATATTTTTTGTAAATCAACACCCTTACAAACTACAACGTCACACAAAAGTATCAAAAGTAGCAGAGCCACAAGCTCGAAACGTTTGATCTGCTTGTAGATCTGCTATTTTTTAATCTGAATTTGAATCCCGAAAAGTCTTGGACATAATAGACATTTCCACCCGACAGAGACGATAATCTACACAGTAAACCTCAGTGTTCAGTTAAAGGTAGGGTAAGTGATTTGCGTTGGTTAACATAATTGTTAAATAGCTCTATATTCTGATAGTACTCATTGCTATAGAGTGTTTGTTCAGTATTAGGAGTCTCCTTGTCTCTCCACCTCTTTATTAAACAGAAAATGCATTTTCGTTTCAGTTTCAGTTTCATTTCCAATTTTATCCAACCAGGACAGAGAACTCAATCAGGATACAGATTAAACAAGTGAAATTGGAAGTGATGACACTAAGAAATGAGCATGCAAAATTGGAACTGGAACACTATACAAATTAAGCTTAAAAATGGGTACTTTCTCCTGATTGGCTGAGATTTTGACACCTACCGAAAAATGTATTTTCTGTTTATTAAAGAGCTGGAGAGACAAGGAGACATCTGTTACTGAACAAACACTCTATAGCAATGATTACTATCAGAATATAGTATTTTAACCTTTTAACAAAATACTTTTTGTTTTAACCAAAAAATATCACTTACCCTACCTTTAACTCTAGAGTTACAGTCTCGGAGTTACAGACCCGAAAGGATCCATTTGGTTCCTAGTTACAAATGGTCAAAAAGGAACACTGAGGATTTTACTGTGTATTATGCTCATATGCAGACGTATGTTTTTCTCTTAGTTTTTTCTTCTTTACAAGTGCAAATGCAGAATGGGTAATGAAATATTACCTTAAAGTCATTATAAAATGCTTCGTAATATGATTATTGCGTGCGTGTGCGTTAGGGCATTCACAACTAATGATTTGTGTGAGTCGACTGTTTTGACCAATTAGTAGTCGACTAGTCGACTAGTCGAAATGAACATAAAAATTAAAAAATTAAAAAATAAAAATACATTTTTTTTTTAGGGGGGGGCATTGTTTTAATGCCATCCTACTACTATATTACTATTATTATTATCCTCCTGCCCTTATTTTTATGGCGTTTTAAGGGAAGCGCTTCTGGCACAGCAGCACAGCACCACAGCAGCGTCTCCAAGGATCCCCATTGCCCAATAATAGGCTTTTATTGGGCATACTTTTGACCCCCTTTTGATAAAAAATAAAGTCAGGAGGATAATAATAATAGTAAGACGGGCCATTACTATGGCATTTTTTTCCCCAACTATTCGACTAGTACCAACAGAGTCGACTAGTGGTTAGTTGGTGAAAGCCCTAGAGTGCGTGCACGTGTGTGTGTATGACCTAGTTTGATGATGTTGGCCATGGAGGTGTTTCGGCTCCGCTCGGTGAAAGACGTCACCGTCAGGTTGTAGATGTCCCCGGGAGGCAGCGGCAGGCTGGCCCGCATCACGTTGCGCGTCACCTGGAACGACCCGACACACACACACACACACACACACACACACGCACAGGTTTGTTTTACTATACTTGCGAGGACTCGAGGGTGCCCACCGTCGAGTCGTTCGGATATCCAGTTGTCCAGATACGCCGATCCAACCATATATGGGCATATGCTGATGACATCAGGGATCTCCATATATGGCCATAAAAGGGACAAGGACTGACAGGTAGGCTAACTGACAGATACAGATATCTCCATAAATGGGCATAAAAGGGACACCGGTAGACAGACAGAAACAGACGTCTCCATATATGGGCATAAAAGGGACATGGACAGATGGGTACAACGGGTACTTGGCGGTGCAACGTAGTTGTTCGGTCCGCGTAGCCGCACAGCGTGACGTGAGCGTGTAGATTTACTCCTCTAAAACAGTGGTCTCTTCAGGCTGTGACCCACAAAATAATCATATTTGAACTGGGGAACCCCCATTTTATTTGACTCGGTTCCACAAATAAATATTGTGAAAATAGAAGATCTACAAGCTCACAAAGCCATGCAACGCAGGGCGTTGTGAGCTTGTAGATCGAAAAAAAATAAATCCCCTGGGGGTCCCGAACCCACAAGAACCACTGCTCTTAAACACGTCTCTTAGACGTGAGACTGTTTTAGACTTTAGGTTTCTACAAAGCATCTTGTAGCGTATGGAGAGGCGACAGTCACACTACTTGTTCATCCGGTTATTCTCTGATCCACGGGCATCAGTGGACCAGGAGGCTCTCACACAACATCGGACGAAATCCCCCGCCTGGAATCAATCTCATCATCAGTCTAAGTATTGATCGCGGCCCCCAGGCAAAGCTGTCAATTCTACAGCTGATCCGAGAGAGGTGCGATGGCACAAACAACACTGGCTGCATTTGTCACCGTGACACTTGGGTTGCTGCATGGTGACAAATCATTTTTTTTGCCGTAGCGCCGCAGCACGTCCATCTGGCTCTCCATCACGGGTGTGACAGATGCTCCATTAAACAGTGAAAATACAACATCCATGTCGTTTCCTCATGCTGCCTGAATGAACTGAGTGATCCTATGGAAGTCACATGAATAAGAAGAAACACAGCCAAAACATACATGCTAGCATATATCTCCTACAGATACCTCTCTCTCTCTCTCTCTCTCTCTCTCTCTCTCTCTCTCTCTCCCCGTCTATCTCTCTCTCCCTCTCTCTGCCCACCCTCCCCTCTCTAACGCTCTTCTCAGAGTAACACAATTTCACACATTCTTTTTTCTTATTTTTTTTCTAAAATATTCAATCTACAAGCTCACAGCGCGACTTACCACGACGCATTGTGAGCTTGTATCAACCATTTTTCGCTGTGGGACACAGTCGTACAATTAAAGGACCACTTCACCCATTTTCAACCTTATCTTCATATAATTGGTCCTCACTAATGCTGATTCTAAGATGGATTCATTTCTGTCTCAGAAGAGGGCTGTGGGCAGTTAAGAAACCTGCCTACCAGTGACATCATAAGTAGGCAGGGTTGGTCATTTCAAACAGGATTTTTTTTATTTTTTATTAACAATGGCTTCTATTTCAGCACGCTAACTTTCCAGGAAGAGAAAGGCTGCAGTTTCTATTAGCTTGGAATCCCCAATCGATGATGTCACTGGTAGGCAGGTCTCTGAACTGTCCATGATAGCCCCACCATTAATGAGACATAGAGTGGGTAGTCAGAAATGGCACCATCTTATAATGAGCATTAGGTGAGGACCAATTATATGATGACAAGGTTGACAATGGGTGAAGAGACGTGCTGCTTTAAGTATAATAAAATAGGAACAACATTGCATCAGTTCTCATTGGGATTATAATCCTTTGTTTTCTGAGTTTGCAGACAGACCCTATATCAGTCAGCGCCAATTAGGAGCCCAAAAGGCACCGGAAGCATTGAAACGCTTGGTCTAAACTCAATTATCCGCTAAGTTATCTGGGCTAAATCTCTGTCTGGTTGGGAAGATAATTGGCTTTATAAAAAGGAGACAGATATGTAAGATCTCCTGGTGAGAAGGAGTGTTGTTTTAATTAGCCCCTCGACGGACCCCGGGGACAAGATCAATAGACAGCCTCACCTACCCACAGACTAACAAGCTGCCCCAGTCTGTCCAATTATCTGCTGGCACACGGCAAAATATAACGGCGTAAATAATCATGTTTATTTAACGATGTTAGCGGTGTAAAAATAGACCCGCAAGGGAGATTATGAACGTGTCAAACAGCCTTGGTTGAAAATAATGTACTAGACTATTAGTACTAGTGCTTCCCGACCCTTTTTCTGGATCAGGGGGAAATCGTGAAAGCGTTTGCGGCCCACCCATCTGACCACTGTTAAGTGGTCAGATGGGTGGGCCGCAAACGTCTTCAGATCGTGTTTATTTGAATGATCAATCAATCGATTGTGTTCCCCGGCTTGGATCAATGGAACCAAACGTAGTATACTTTGAGTTTGTATTTATTGGTATCACTATGAAAATAAACATTTCAAGGGTATAAACATAAAAAAGGGGGGGGGGGAATATAGATTTTTTAAAATAGCTCTATATTCTGATAGTAATCATGGCAGTGTCTGTTCAGTAACAGGAGTCTCCATGTCTCTCTAGCTCATAATACATTTTCAGGTCAGGACACCAATTTCATCCAATCAGGATAGAGAACTCAGACAGAACACAGATTAAACAAGTGAAGTGATGACACAGTGGAAGTGATGACACAAAGAAATGAGCAGACAGAAATTGTAACTGGAACACTATAAAAAAATCAAGCTGATAAATGAGTACTCTCTCCTGATTGGCTGAAACTTTGTCACCTACCAGAAAACGCATTTTCTATTTATCAAAGAGCTGGAGAGACGGGGAGACTCCTGTTACTGAACTACATGACATTACGTTACATTACTATCAGAATATAGTGCTTTAACCTTTTAACAAAACAACTTTTTCTTATTTGGGGTCCCATTGGCAGCAATACCCTTGCGCAGTGGTGGAAAGTAACTAAGTACATTTACTTAAGTACTGTACTTAAGTACAAGTTTGAGGTATTTGTACTTTACTTGAGTATTTCCAATTTCCAATACTTTTACTTCTACTCCACTACATCTCAGAGGCAAATATTGTACTTTTACTCCACTACATTTATTTGAAAACTTTAGTTACTAGTTACTTTTCAGATATAAATGATTATATTATTAAACATACATTAACCACTTTAGCCCTATTTTATACCCAGGCTATTTGAAAATAGCCGATCTACAAGCTCACAACGCGTCGCATCGCGACGCGTTGTGAGCTTGTAGATCTGCTATTTTCAAACATTTTAGTACTTTTACTTTTGGTACTTTAAGTACATTTTTATGCCAATACTTTTGTACTTTTACTCAAGTACATTTTTAATTCTGGACTTTTACTTGTAACAGAGTATTTTTATTTTGCAGTATTGGTACTTTTACTTAAGTAAAGAATTTGAGTACTTTTTCCACCACTGCCCTTGCGGCCCACACGGGTTGGGAATGGCTGCTACATACAGTATGAGTGAATTATAGCCCTCAGGGGGCAGAGAGAGACTCACGTCGATGGAGTAGCTCCTTTTGGGTCCTTTCTTGCCCAGGGCGACCACCTGCCAGTGCAGCATGCGGGAGTGAGACAGGTCGATGAAGAGCTCCCCGTAGGTCCAGCGCACGTACAGCACCCCGTGGGAATAGTCCACCGACGAGATGTGAGGAGCCTCGGGGGCTGGAGAGAGAGACACACACGGTTAGACCTTTGACTCTCAACTTGATATCGTTGGTGTCGGGCAGACTGATTATTTTTGTTTTATTTATTATTTATTATTATTATAACTTTTGCTACTTTTGAATTTGAATCCTGAAAAGTAGCAGTTTTCGACATATGAGGTTTCCACCCGACAGAGATGATATGTATTAGCCCATTTAGACCTGTTTAGTCAGGGGGTATTAGCAGAAAATTTTCCAATCTTGGAAAAAAATCCTTACCAAAAAAAATCTTCACCAATGTGTTTGTAAAAGTGTCTAGTAACACGTCTCACACAGACTGAAATGCAGTTTCCCATAGGGGAATTTTTGACAGCTGCTGAAAGTTGGGGTACCCACCACCATAACCTAAAAAAATCAAAATTTTAAGTAGCATGTGAGGGGTCAAACTAGGGTGTTTTTATGATTCTGAATCCATTGCAAGCATTTGTTTTGCACCAAAACCACTCCTTGGGCTCAAAACGGCCCAATCTCAATGGGCTTCTTACACACAAGTAAGACGCGCGAACGCTGGAAGCGAACGCAGCTTGACTGTAGCTGCTATATTTCAGGCACACTGTAGTAGTACACTCTGGCGCACTCTTGCAATGGATTCAGAATCATAAAAACACCCTAGTTTGACCCCTCACATGCTACTTAAAACGGAATTAAATTTAGTTTTTTTCCCCGCATAAGGTTATGGTGGGTATACCCCAACTTTCAGGAGCTGTCACAAATTCTCCTAGGGGAACTGCATTTCAGTCTTTGTGAGATGTGTTACTACTAGACACCTTTACAAACACATTGGTGAAGATTTTTTTTGGTAAGGAATTTATTCCAAGATTTTTTTAATATCCCCTGACTAGTTGTAACCTATACGACTGTACCAAATTGGAAATGTAAAACGTTACCATAATATGGTAACGTTTTACTGTGCCAAATTGTATAAATCTCACTTCACAATCACCTCTATGTTTACCAGTGATAGAATATGACCTTCTCACGTGGTTTGAAACGAAAAAGTGAACTGACCTACTGAGGAATGTGTTTGGTGAAAGGTCAAATATTCAGAGAAATGCATATGTGTTCATAATATTTTTTTATTATAACACCGGCACCGCCATTACACCATTAATGTCATCAGCAGTGTGTTAATCTCTCAAGAACAGATTCTGCACTGCGTTGGAATCTGTCGGGGAGGTTCGTCATAACGTGTGCGCATTGGCTACAAGTGGGCGTGCCTTCAGATCAGGAAGCAGGCCGCGCTTTACCCAATCAAATGTAGTGGGCGGGATTCACATGTCCGTCGATCTTTCCCCCTCGAAACAAACCCAAACTAATTTAACAATAGCGTCCGCGGAGCAGACAAAACCACGGAAAGATATTCACATTTTAACTTACTCTTTCATCATAGAAACAAGTGGGCTTATAACCAAAACGATCCATGTTCTCTGGGAGAAGTGGTGTTAGTGTTCCGTGTAGAAATATTGTTAGTGGGAATGAAAACATAGTGGCACCACCCGGAAGTGAAAGCTGAAGGCAGACCTAAACCCCGGTTTCCTTGCGCACTGGTGTTACGTTTTCTTCCGCCCAGAGCCAACAGACATAGAACAAACAGCAGAGGTCGCTGTTTTTCATTTTCAGTTGGATCTGGGTTCCCAGATTGGCAGTGTGTTGACAGAGCTCTTTACCTGACACATAGATCTAACTGTACCTGTCACACAGATCTAACCTGTACCTGTCACAAAGCTGACGGTGGAACTGTACCTGTCACAAAGCTGACGGTGGAACTGTACCTGTCACAAACCTGACGGTGGAACTGTACCTGTCACAAAGCTGACGGTAGAACTGTACCTGTCACAAAGCTGACGGTGGAACTGTCGCAGCAGCTGAGCGGCGGGTCCCCCCACGTTACCATGGAAACGCGGAAATTGTAGTACCAGGCTGGGAGCAGGTCGGTGACTCTCTGTGAGAAAATAAATTCACACCAATGTATTGAGCGCAGGGAGGTACAGCAGCAGAGAATAAACCCCCTGGCATCATGTGTGCAGTGTTTGCTTGTGTCAAGTCTACATGTGATGTAGGGCATTCACCGAATAGTCGAATATTCGAATATTCGAATATCAAACCGACTATTCGACTATCAAACCACTATTCGATTATTAAAAAAATAAAAAAAACATATTGGCATAGTTTTACTGTGCCAAATTGTATAAATCTCACTTCACAATCACCTCTATGTTTACCAGTGATAGAATATGACCTTCTCGCGTGGTTTGAAAAGAAAAAGTGAACTGACCTACTGAGGAATGTGTTTGGTGAAAGGTCAAATTTCAGAGAAATGCATATGTGTTCATAATATTTTTTTATTATAACACCGGCACTGCCATTACACCATTAATGTCATCAGCAGTGTGTTGACAGAGCTCTGTACCTGACACATAGATCTAACTGTACCTGTCACACAGATCTAACCTGTGTTAACTAAAGTTTTCAAATAATTGTAGTGGAGTATAAAGTACAATATTTGCCTTTGAGATATAGTGGAGTTACTGGAGTAGAAGTAAAAGTATTAGATATTGGAAATACTCGAGAGTCAAGTGCAAATACCTCAAAATTGTACTTAAGTACAGTTCTTGAGTACATGTACTTAAAGACGTATGCCAAAATCCATTTGAAAAATTTGCTTTTCACTGTTCTCAGGTCAAATATTGATATGCGATTAAAATGCGATTAATTGCGATTAATTAATTACAAAGCCTCTAATTAATTAGATAATTTTTTTTAATCGAGTCCCAGCCCTAGTAGTTATTCTATAAAAAGTGTTCACCACAAACATCCAAACAGTCATAACGCTATCAGCAGTGCGTTCTTCTTACCACAGATGCGATGATGGAGGCGGTGGCAGCGATCTCGTAGTAGGTGGTCCACTCCGAGGCCAGCGTGACGGGGTTGAAGAAGAAGGTCTGCAGCACATACTTGCGGAAGGCCACGTGATACGGCCTCTGCCAGCTGAGGATGACCGCCGTGGGGCTCATGGGGTACACCACCAGCTCACGCACTCCCGTGGGCTCTGAACCAAACAACAGTACATTTACTGAGTGCTGTACTTAACTAGGGATGTTCGATATTGCCTTTTTTGCCGATATCTGATATTCCGATATTATCCAAATCTTAATTTCCGATTACGAAATCAGCCGATACCGATATATGGAGGATTTTTCACCAAAAGTCAACTAATTGTCAGGTAACAACATCACACATCACGAAAACGAACGGCTCACCTATATCGATGATGACGGGCTCAGAGGGGGGGCTGATGAGGGGTCCGTTGGTGTGGTACACCGTCACTCTGTACTGGGCCCCGGGGGTCAGGTTGCTAATGATATCACTCGTTGTGTTCTCCTGTGCAAACGGGGGGGGGGGTATATATATATATATACTTGAATACTTTGAATAGCTGATCTAAAATCCTATCTCCATTGACTTCCAGTACAAAACATAAGTTCTATTAAAAAAAATAAAGGAGGAGAAGTGAAGATGGCTCATTCAGGTCATTTGGCAGCAAATGTATAAACAATCTATTAAGTATAAGCAACAAATAGCTAATGTAGTCAACCAATATTGATTCCTTTCCAATTTACAGCTGCCAAACTCATTTTCTAAATGCTCTCCTGTCCATACAACCTTATTGTATGCAGGCACACACACGCTGATACGCGAGTGACAGCTGTCACACATAACCTCAGACAGGCCCAATTAAGTGCTTTTAGAGTACAAAACACTGATGATGGCCTACAGAGCAACCACATCCAAATGGCACCCCCGGGCCATATCTTCAAATTGCAGATCTACAAGCAGATCTCGATACTCATAGTGCGGCGCTATGAGCTTGTAGATCTGCTATTTTTGAATAGCCAAAGTATACAATATTGTTAAAGTGGTTAACCTCCCCCTCCCAAGGACTCAAGGGGGGGTCTTTGAAAACTATGTTCTAAGACTAGGTGGCTCTAATATAAGTGCTTAACATTGTGTGTCATTATCGTTACCTCGCTGCAGTAGGTGGTCTCCATGCGCTGGCTCAGACTGGGCTTGAGGCAGGTGGTGGACAGCACAGACACCAGGCTGCCGTTGTGACTCTCGGAGGACGGACCCCAGGACACCGCTGCGGTGCTGGACCCAAGCAGCCTGACGCTCACAGCCTGGGGCCGCTCCCTGGGCTGATCCAACAGCTCTCCACTGCTACCTGCTCACCAACAAAAAACACAACAGCATCGTTCTGACGCTCCATTTCAACTGCACCAAATACGCAATATTGCATCCATTCAAAAATAATCATGTTTTTAGTGATTACGCTAGAGGGCGCTCGCCGCCATCCTATGAATGGTGCCTTGACTAACAGAGAAGGATAGAAAAAAAAGACTCCAAATAAGGTAAAACCAGAAGTGCCCATAGAACCTTCTGCTTCTATTGCAGAGTTGCAGAGTTGTTGCAGAGTTGTTCCACAAGAAAGAGATGATGTACAACTTTAGTCGCCAAGAAAGGAATATGATAGCCTTTGCATCCCTTTTGGCTAGGCGTCTGATACTGCTTAAATGGAAAGAAAAACTCCCACCAACTTTCAAATCATGGGTTAATGATATTATGCATCACTTGACTTTGGAGAAAATTCGCTACTCCACAAGGGGGTGTGCTCTGAAATGTTACACCATCTGGCAACCTTTTTTAACATATATAGAGAGACTGAATGCTGCTGACATTAATGACCCATAAATTACCTGTGAAAATTAAAAGTAGTTTATAGTATTCTGCATGTGTATCTCCACAGCATGAATACAGAGTTTTACAACTAAAATCTGGTCTTCTAGACAAGCAATCACTGAAAACAGGTTTTGATCAGATCAGAGCCTCGCCAAATGAATGAGGAAGCATGCAGGGACGTTGAGTAAAACAAAACAAGCGCTTCCCCCCCGTAATCCGACACCACCATGTGTCCAGTCAACAATGTTGTTTTGGTTGCGGTGCGTTTAGTGTGCATAATTCATAGGATAGGGAATACTACTGTACATGAGGGCAAGTGTGATGTAAAGCTCCTTTAGGGATGTGTTTTGGGGGAGGAAAGTACTTGACATGTATATTTATTGAACATAGAGGATTTTCCCTGAAAGCTACAAGCTCACGGTGAGCTTGTAGATGGGCAATTTTCAATAAAATAATGTTTTAGTTTTATTTGTAATTACCTACCTGGTTCTATAGTTATAATGGAAACAAACAAACAAAAACAAAAAACAATCAAAGAACTTTACAGGTTGTGGAAAGTTTCAGGTTATGGTTCTGGGTTCCAAAAAATGTATAAATCAAAGTCACATTAGCTGCTATTCTGCACTGGGCTCCAGGGATGGATACAAGAAGAGTGGGCACCTCAATGTAAAATTAGTAGGGGTGTGCCGATATATCGTCCCGCGATATATCGCGATACGTTTTCGTGACGATATGTATCGTTTTGATTTTTTTAAATTCTTTTTTTTTACAATAATAATAATCAGGCATGCAAACAGCCCGAGGTGAAAAGGGTGACAACATGTTTTTTTTTCCGGGTCAGGTGTCACACTATTGCCCTATTTGGATTCAAAACGGCTATTGTAGCTGAAAAGCTACAAGTTTGCATGTCTGAATAATGCAAAAACAGAATTATTTGTTTGCATTTGCTTTTTTTCTACCCCATATATTTTCATAATAAAAAAGTGCGTATCGTATCGTATCGAAATCGTATCGAAGTTGTGAGCCCAATATCGTATCGTATCGTTTCGTGAAATTGGTGTATCGGCACACCCCTAAAGATTAGCTATTTTGTCCAAAATGTAAAAGAAAATATATAAAATGGTCTTAAGTAATGTAAAGTATACATGATATGAACATGCATGGTACATCACTATCAGACCATACATTTACCTTTCAACTTATTGTTCAAGGCCAAAATGACAGGATATACAGGTTTTGTAGCAAGTTGTAGCAATTGTAGAAAATTTTGACCTTAATTGTCAAGTGTTCTATCATGTTCTAATCATGTACACTTTACATGACTTTAAGACCGTTATCCGGATGTCATTTTGTTTTTACATTTTGGACCAAATAGGCAATTTTACATCGAGGTGCCCGCACTCTTCCCGTTACCCCGGGGATCGGCCTGGTAGTTCTGTTCTGCATACATACTGAGGTAGAAGGTGAATCCCGTGCGGGCGGAGCTCTCCCTGGCCTCACAGTCTCCGGAGGAGCTGAGCGTCCGGACCAGGACGTGGTAGACTCCAGGCTCCGTCAGCTCTGTGAAGAACTCGTGAGTGTTCTCGTCCACCGTGGCCGTCTCAGTGGAGTTCCCTGGACACACGCAGAGAGGAAGGTCAAAACAACACCGGTGTAAAGTGCTGTACATTTACTCAAGTACTGTACTCAAGTATAATTTTGAGGTATTTTTTACTTTCTTCAGTATTTCCAATTCTCAATACTTTTACTTCCAATCCACTACATCTCAGAGGCAAATATTGTAATTTTTACTCCACTACAATTATTTGACAGCTTTAGTTACTAGTTACTGTACTTGGCAGATTTAGATTATTATCACAAAACATAACACCACTTCAGCGCAATATATATGTTGACCATTTGAAAATAGCCGATCTACAAGCTTGTAGATTTGCTATTTTCAAAAGATTTTTATACATTTTGAACTTGTGAAATGGAACATTCTGCATAATGAGTACTTTTACTTTTGTACTTTAAGTATATTTTGATACCAATACTTTGGTACGTTTACTCAAGTAAATTTAGAATTCCGGCCATTTCTACAGTATTTATACTTTTACTTAGGTAAAGAAAATGTAGTACTTTTTCCACCACTGCACAAGTGCATACATAGAATAAAGCTAAATAAATTCTAATGACTGAAACATTTCGGCAGGCCATATCCTAATCAATTTGTGAAACAGCGGGAAAGGAAATCAGCGAGAAAATATACCGCTCTGTTACTACACAGAAAAATCATAATGTTAAGTATTGTCATTCTAAACCTATGTTGATGCTGTTCCACATACAGCCAACCTGTTCAAATAAATCACAGATTGAGTAACCTTATGACATCTGAAACCATTCATGTTTATGGAAGATGCTTTCTGAACATGTATTCTATTGCTAGTTTGACCAATACTCTTTGATCTTAAAATAACGAATAACCAAAAAATAGCAGATCTTGCGATGTGTTGTGAGCTTGTATATCTGATATTTTCGGTGCAATCGGGATCCAAATGACGCCTACCAGTGACATCATCGATGGGGAATCCAAGCTAATAGAAACTGCAGGCTTTCTATTCCTGTAAAGTTAGCATGCTATAATGGAAGCCATTGTTCTTGCGATAATACAAATTTAATTAATTTAAAAAAAATCTTGTTTGAAAAAAACAAGATTGAAAAAACCCAGCCGAACGATGATGTCACTGGTCGGCGGGTTTCTGAATTGTCCACAGCCCTCCTATGAGACACAGACCCAGTAGAGATAAATGGTACCATTTTATCATGAGCATTAGTGAGGAGGACCAATTATATGAGGATGGGTTGAATATGGGTGAAGTCGTCCTTTAACCCATTAAGACCTGGAACGAATCTGTGTAATTTTTTGATTTGAGCTAAAAAAAGCATTACGTTATACTTTGGCTATTCAAAAATATTTTTGAAAATGTGTGAAAATTTGTGCAAATCTGTGAATATATATATTCTTTTATTAAACTCAAATCTTTGCTTCTGGGAGTCCCTGGAACAAAACATTTTGAGATGGGGGGGTCCGCGGCCAAAAAATAAAGAATTTTGGGGTCCTTGACAATTATGAAAATGTTTGAGAACCACTGATATAGCAAATTAGCAACATATGTTTTTTTTTTAAACTGTTGGGATTTAGAAGACACTTTGTAGAATCGGCTTCAGGTCTTAATGGGTTAACTGTTTGATTAACTGTCGCACCCCTCGTCTAATCAGCAGCAGCTTACCATCTCGGTAGATGTATACGTTGAAGCCATCGTAGGTGGTGGGCGGTCGGGGGGGAAGCCAGCGGAGCTCCAGCAGTATGGGCGGCAGTTTGGTGGGCAGGACCAGGGGCTCGGACGGCGGCCCACCCATAGCCGACCCGGGCTCGTTGGAGTCCTCGTACTCCGGCAACGACACGTTCACAAACTCCTCCTCCTCGCCATCGGTGCCGGGAGGCGGGGCGCCCGCGGCGACCGGCCAATAGGACTGCGTCACCACAGCCCCCTGCAGGCTCGTACCGTTGGCTGTCACGTTGGCGTCGTCTGCAAAAATAACAATAATAATAGTGATAATAAACTGCATTTATATAGCTACAGTTATGCACAGCCTATTAGATAGCTAAGTGCCAGACCATGAAGAGCTTTTGAAGAGGTTTTAAAAATGTATTCTTAAAGTGTCTGGCAGCCAGTGAAGTGCAGCTACAACTGGCGTTATGCGCTCAAATCTCCAGGTACCAGTGATAGAGGTGAAGTTGTATCTAGTAACAGTGATAGAGGTGAAGTTGTATCTAGTACCAGTGATAGAGGTGAAGTTGTGTCTAGTACCAGTGATAGAGGTGAAGTTGTGTCTAGTACCAGTGATAGAGGTGAAGTTGTATCTAGTAACAGTGATAGAGGTGAAGTTGTGTCTAGTACCAGTGATAGAGGTGAAGTTGTATCTAGTACCAGTGATAGAGGTGAAGTTGTATCTAGTACCAGTGATAGAGGTGAAGTTGTATCTAGTACCAGTGATAGAGGTGAAGTTGTGTCTAGTACCAGTGATAGAGGTGAAGTTGTATCTAGTACCAGTGATAGAGGTGAAGTTGTATCTAGTACCAGTGATAGAGGTGAAGTTGTGTCTAGTACCAGTGATAGAGGTGAAGTTGTATCTAGTACCAGTGATAGAGGTGAAGTTGTATCTAGTACCAGTGATAGAGGTGAAGTTGTATCTAGTACCAGTGATAGAGGTGAAGTTGTGTCTAGTACCAGTGATAGAGGTGAAGTTGTATCTAGTACCAGTGATAGAGGTGAAGTTGTATCTAGTACCAGTGATAGAGGTGAAGTTGTGTCTAGTACCAGTGATAGAGGTGAAGTTGTGTCTAGTACCAGTGATAGAGGTGAAGTTGTGTCTAGTACCAGTGATAGAGGTGAAGTTGTGTCTAGTACCAGTGATAGAGGTGAAGTTGTATCTACCAGTGATAGAGGTGAAGTTGTGTCTAGTACCAGTGATAGAGGTGAAGTTGTGTCTAGTACCAGTGATAGAGGTGAAGTTGTGTCTAGTACCAGTGATAGAGGTGAAGTTGTATCTAGTACCAGTGATAGAGGTGAAGTTGTATCTAGTACCAGTGATAGAGGTGAAGTTGTGTCTAGTACCAGTGATAGAGGTGAAGTTGTGTCTAGTACCAGTGATAGAGGTGAAGTTGTATCTAGTACCAGTGATAGAGGTGAAGTTGTATCTAGTACCAGTGATAGAGGTGAAGTTGTGTCTAGTACCAGTGATAGAGGTGAAGTTGTGTCTAGTACCAGTGATAGAGGTGAAGTTGTATCTAGTACCAGTGATAGAGGTGAAGTTGTATCTAGTACCAGTGATAGAGGTGAAGTTGTGTCTAGTACCAGTGATAGAGGTGAAGTTGTGTCTAGTACCAGTGATAGAGGTGAAGTTGTATCTAGTACCAGTGATAGAGGTGAAGTTGTATCTAGTACCAGTGATAGAGGTGAAGTTGTGTCTAGTACCAGTGATAGAGGTGAAGTTGTGTCTAGTACCAGTGATAGAGGTGAAGTTGTGTCTAGTACCAGTGATAGAGGTGAAGTTGTGTCTAGTACCAGTGATAGAGGTGAAGTTGTGTCTAGTACCAGTGATAGAGGTGAAGTTGTGTCTAGTACCAGTGATAGAGGTGAAGTTGTGTCTAGTACCAGTGATAGAGGTGAAGTTGTGTCTAGTACCAGTGATAGAGGTGAAGTTGTATCTAGTACCAGTGATAGAGGTGAAGTTGTGTCTAGTACCAGTGATAGAGGTGAAGTTGTATCTAGTACCAGTGATAGAGGTGAAGTTGTGTCTAGTACCAGTGATAGAGGTGAAGTTGTATCTAGTACCAGTGATAGAGGTGAAGTTGTGTCTAGTACCAGTGATAGAGGTGAAGTTGTATCTAGTACCAGTGATAGAGGTGAAGTTGTATCTAGTACCAGTGATAGAGGTGAAGTTGTGTCTAGTACCAGTGATAGAGGTGAAGTTGTGCGTGGGGTCGTAGGGGATCTGGGTGACATTGCCCGCCACCTCCCCAGGGGTGATGGCCTCCTCCGCCTCCTCCTCCTCATCCTCCTCCATGAGTAGGACGTCCCGGGCCCGGCGGAGCTGAGGGCTCTCCTGGGTCCCCTCCGGAGCGGGGCCATCGTCCAGGCTGTCCCCCGCTGGCGCTCCTCGCTGGTGCAGGTGGACGATCTTGCGGGAGATGTTGAGCGGTGGGTTGGGGACTGCGAGCCAACAGAGAGAGAGAGGAGGTTGACCGATGCACACGTCTCTCAACGGTCATTTAAAGCAGGGGTTCCCAAACCTTTTAGACCCAAAAGACAAATTTGTATCCCCAGAAGAACTGAAAAAAAACGTTTTAAATCCTTTGAAATAATAATTGTGAAAAAATTGTGTGCATTTTCAAGAATACCGGTATGCTTATTTTAATGATCAATCTATCAGAACTATACTTTGTATACTTTGTATATGTATACTTTAAGTTCTTATCTATCACAATGAAAACAAAAAATATATGTTTTTACATACATTTTCTTTATGTCCATGTTATATTATCAATTAAATCTTAAGTGTTTTACCAATTATCTGTGGGGCCCACTCGCAATATCCTCACGGGCCACCAGTGGGCCCCCAGCCCACAGGTTGGGAAACGCTGATTTAAAAGCTCGTCATGTTGACAGATAATGAAATGAGAAAACGCATCAGGTTTTCCCACAACGGCCTGTTCTTATGAAAGCAGACCATGAATGAATGCGTGTGGAGTGACTTGATAAAGAGTAATAGAAGCAGTGCTGGTATTTAGATTCAATCAATAATGCATTGCCTGGCCCCTGCGGCACGCCGGGCCGTGGGAAGCCTCTCTGACTCAACCTGGTCATTAGTGGAAACGCCACTGGCTCTGCTGCCGGGGGGGGGGGGGGGGGAGGCATCTTGTTGAGTCGCAACAACAACAACAACAACAACACACCATTTTCACTTCATTCTGCAGCATATTGTCACTGTGTCGGCTGCAAACCTTGCATGTGTCGCAATGCGTCGCGATGTGACGCGTTGTGAGCTTGTAGATCTGCTAATTTTGATACTTTTGTGTGACACTGTAGTATGATGAATTAGGGCATTCATTTACAAAATACGGAGATGCAAGGTTTCTGCCCGACAGCAACGAAATGCTCCTCGGGGAGCGAGCCAAAAGCTCCCCATCCAACACTGTGCTGGCACCCTGTTTCTCACCAGACATCCATTCTCATGTATCATTAGCAAATCCACTAAATGCAGTCGACAAATCAATACATAAGTAATCACAGGGACACGCCAGCTTAGAGAGAACTGTGTTATTTGTGGATGGTGCTAATGTTTCTAAAAACACCTGCATATGATGCTACTGTTTCTAAAAGAACACGTACACACCTGCATATGATGCTAATGTTTCTAAAAGAACATGTACACACCTGCATATGATGCTAATGTTTCTAAAAGAACATGTACACACCTGCATATGATGCTAATGTTTCTAAAAGAACATGTACACACCTGCATATGATGCTAATGTTTTAAAAATAACATGTACACACCTGCATATGATGCTACTGTTCCAAACATCATGTGAATACCTGCCTACAAACTGAACCCTATATATCTTGATTATTTAATGTGTTTCTATCCTGTGTTTTCTTTTTTCTTTTTCTTTTATTAATTTTTTTTCGCCCTTTCCTCTCTTGCATTCGCTCTACCTCTGTCCTCAATATGTTCAAGAAATACTATAAGGTGATGGAGCACGAACAATAAAAATAATTTCACCCACTTCTTTACACCTGTAAACCTGTGATGTGACAATAAAGCTGATTCTGATTCTAAAACACAATAGAATACTGGCCTCACAATATGAATGAAAAACATTTAAATGCTATAGATGTTTTATGGGCTTTAATAGGCGAGAAGAAAACCAAATCAGAGAATCAGATTTCAATATCTGCAATACTTTAATTCACTTTATTCCGCAGAATAGCAAGCTAGTTCTAAGCCAGCGATTCCCACCCGTGGGCCGTGAGAATATCGCAAGTGGGCCCCCAAAAGATTTTAATTATAATATAACATTAATATATTTTTTTTATAAAAAAATGGTCGCGGTTCCATTTTCGTGGGTTGCGAGTGAATATCCCTTTATTATTTGTTTCCTAAATTTTGTCATTAATTATTATTATTTTAAAAGATTTTCTAAAGATTTCCACAAAAACTTCAAACATTTTTCAAAAAGAATTTCATAAATAAAATAAAAATTATCAAAAAAAAAAACTTAAATTAGAAAACATCAGATATCAGATTTCTCTTTTGGGTCAAAAAAGTTTGGGAACCACTGTTCTAAGCTATTGATCCCGGTCTAGTGAGTGGGGTACCTGTTCTGTGGTGCAGGGGTTTGTGGGTGACCTCGCTGCGTCTGACCAGGGTGGTCTTGTTGACGGTGGCCTCAGAGACCAGCTGGAAGGTGATGTTCCTGTAGCACGTTCCCGGCAACCAGTGTTTGAACACCGTTTTACCCTCGTAGAAATCTAAAAAAATAAACACGTAGAAAATGTGCATGAAAACAAATTAGCACTGATCATAAACATAATATTCAAATCTACTGAAAAGCAACACGCAACTTAAAGGACCGCTTGTTTTCAACCTATCTTCATATAATTGATCCTCACTAATGCTCATAATAAGGTGACACCAGTTCTGTCTACTCATTCTGTGTCTCGGGACTGTGGACAGTTCTGAAACCTGCCTACTGGTGACCTTTTTTTTAAAATGTTTGTATTAAAGCGAGAACCATGGCTTCTAGAATGCTAACTTTCCAGGAAGAGAAAGGCTGTCGTTTCTGTTAGCTTGGAATCCCTATCGATGATGTCATCGGTAGGCGGGTTTCTGAACTGTCCACAGTCCACCAATGAGACACAGAGTGAGTAGACGGAAATTGAGCCATTTATAATGAGCAATTATATGAAGATATGGTTGATATGGGCAAAGTTCCCATTTTAAGTCTTAGAAATCGAAACAGGAGACTGAGAATGTCCCGTATGTACAACATGAATAAATACAGGAGCTATAAATCCAAGGTAAGGTGGCCAGATGCTCCGGTTTGGCCGGGATTGTCAAGCTGGGTGTTCCGAGTCCAGACAAATATCTCTAAAACACTCAAATGTCCCCGTTTTCATTTTTCATCACAATTAAAACAACAACACTTGTTTCAAGTGCTTACATACAGTAGATGTGTATCATGTTCTGTTCTGTTGAAAGAAAGGTGTAGTCACTAGGTGTGCTAAAGGTGCTAAAATAATTGTCGCCTTGTCCTGATGAAAACACCAGCTGAAAATGTGAAAAACATTTAAAAAAAAAGGTCAAAGGAATTGTCAAAAGCAGCGAAAATGGCAGATTTACAAGCTCACAATGCAACATGTTGTCAGCATATAGATCGGCTATTTTCCCCTTTTTAAGGATTTAAGTGATCTAGGATCCCCGGGTTGGGCTTTTGAAAGTACGGTCACCCTAACCCAAGGACATTACCTTTATAGAGCATGGAGCGCTGCTCTCTGCCCTCAGTGTAGCTGATGTTGACCCGACTGAAGACATTGTCGGGCGGGGAGCTGATCTCAAAGACCACCCCGGTCTCTGGTGACTCCCTATAGTCTGATATCAGCACGCTGTCCAAAGGAGAGGGCTCTGGAACACACCAAACCATCACAGGTTCACCTTCAGGCTACTGTCACAATTATTGCATCGCCTGATAGCAATTGTTTGAGATAATCGCAATTATTTTTGCATAATCGTCAGAATCATTTCAATTCATCTATACATGAAACTGTTGAAAAAGAATAACACAGAAATGGCTATTATAGTATGTTATGCACAAGCAGTGGTGTAAAGTAACTAAGTACATTTACTCAAGTACTGTACTTAAGGAAAATGTTGAGGTACTTTTACTTTACTGGAGTATTTCCCATGTTTAATACTTTTCCTTCTCCTCTACTGAATCTTAGAGGCAAATATTGTACTTTTACTCCACTACAATTATTTGAAAAATGTAGTTACTAGTTACTTTGCAGATATAAATTATTATATTATAACACATACATTAACCACTTCAGCCCCGTTTTATATATAGGCTATTTGAAAATAGCCAATCTACAAGCTCACAACGCGTCGCGAGCTTGTAGATCTGCTATTTTCAAACATTTTAGTACTTTTACTTTTGGTACTTTAAGTATATTTTGATGCCAATCCTTTTTGTACTTTTACTCAAGTAACATTTTGAACACAGGCCTTTTACTTTTAACAGAGTATTTCTACATTGCAGTATTTCTACTTTTACTTAAGTAGAAAACGTGAGTACTTGTGCACTAGCGCCAATAAGCAAACAAATTGTTTCCTTGCCTCTAGTGGACGTCTAATCAATCTTTTTTCAGTGCCAAGCTAACAACAACCTTCAGCCCCATGCAAGGACACGCATCAGGGCCGGATCTAGGCATGGGCAAGGGGGGGCAATGCCCCCCCAAACGCCCTGACTGCCCCCCCAAAAAAAAATTGGAAAAAAAAAAAAGCTGGGGGGGCTTGTGAAAGTTACATTTATGTCATGATATGAAATGTGAGCTTACCATAATCAAAATAATCCTTAATCATATTCCATCATGTATCATTGCACAATTCAAATAATCCTCTGCCCTGATTTTCCACACACACAGTCACACACACACATGCAGTACTACTCCTAAACAATAGGAAGCAGTATTACACAAACAGCCGGAAAAAACGCAAAAAAACGCAAAAAAATTTTCGTCGCCGCGCTTCGCGCGCCGCCGAGGAAGCCGCCCCCCCAACATTTCCTAATGCCCCCCCAAATGATAATTTCTGTATCCGGCCCTGACACGCATTCTGCAACGGCGAGCTGGTTCTACGCTTGTCTGGGGGGGCCAAAGTTTCCCTGGATAATAAAAGAGCATTTGAAGCGTTTCTCGGTTTCTCAGTTTCAGTTCCCGAACCCCAGACAGTTCCTACGTCTTTCCTTCACTTGTCCTGGTTTTACGACAGACCAGCGAATTCTATCGGGAGGGTATTGCAAATGGCCCCCCAACTAATTGGCAAAACGATTAAGATTTTCTTTAAAACCTTCAGCAAACAATATGCAATTTTTTTTATTTAAAACCTTGAGCATCATGCTCAAGGTTTTAAATTAAAAAATTGCATATTGTTTCTTTAATACATTATTTAAATTAATGGTTAACTATAACCATTATTTCATACTTTGGCTATTCAAAAATAGCAGATCTGCTATTTTTGAAAAATCGTGAAACTTTGTGCAAATCTTTGAACGTATATTTTTCAAAGCGAACATTTGTAAAATATTTAGTTCCAGGGACCTCCAGAAGCAAAGATTTGAGTTTCAAATGTTTGCTTTAAAAAAGAAATATATTCAATGACAGAGTTTTCAATTTACCAAAGAAATCTAAAATGACGGAGGTGCGGTCCCGCTATTAATGGTTTGAGAGATTTTCAAGTGGGCCCTGGTCCAGAAAAGCTTGGGAACCTCTAGGTTAAGACGTTTCCCACTGTGCCTTATACTGCAGTGACACAGCCCAGCTCACACCTGCCGTATTTAGGCCGAGATTTGCCCCTGAGATTTTCTCTCGTCTATTTTAGATTTTCTTGCGCACACGCCTTTTGTTTTTTTTAAATCTTTCCTCCTGCTCTCGGAACATTTATCTAGCATATATCGTCTATGTCGGGTGGAAACCTCATATGTCCAATATGAGCTGTAAAAACTATAACAGCCCCAGTTTACCCTTAGGGATTAAGTCAAGTTTGCTTTATTCATTTGTCTTATCTTGCATTTCTTCAGTGGTGGACAGTAACTACAGTAAGTGTAATTACTTGAGTAATGTACTCATGACTTTCACTATACGCTACATTTCAAATAGAATATTTTTTTGAATAGCCAAACTACGTATAAAATAGGGTTAAAGTGGTTAAAATGATTGTGACGCTATATTAACTAGCTGTGGTTAATATACCAGGGGGTCCACTAGCTGTCCACTAGAGGTCCACTAGCTGTGGACCCCCTGGTACCCCCCCCCCCCCCAAGGACCCCTGGGGGTCCCCGCACCCCACTTTGAGAACCAACGACTGTAATAGTTTCTTACTCGTGAGCACAGACACGGTGCGAAGCGGTCTGGACCAGCTCCTGTCCTCCCTGACGAGGAGAGCCACGGTGTAGCAGAGGCCATGCCGGGGGGCGTCGAACGCCAGCGACGGCGGCTGGTCGCTGGCGTTGTGGAACTGGAAGTGGAGCAGGCGCGCTCCTCTGGGCTCCCCCGTGAGGCGGGCGGCGTACGCCGTCACGTTCTCCCGCAGGTCCGAGGGCTCGAGGGTCACCAGGATGGACTGCTGCTCATCCCGGAGCCTCACCTGGAAGGCAGCTAGGCTCTGGAAGGAGGACAAGCAAGAGAGAGAGAGAGAGAGACACGTGATGGATGGATGGATGCATGGCTGCTGGTGAGAAGACAAACGTTTGTTCAGTTCGGTTTCAGGGGATGGCAAAAAAAAATCACACCAGTGTGAAGAGAGTGGTGCCTTTCATGAGTTCATTTCGTTCACTTCACTTAAAATTCACTTTTTACAGACTTTGATGACTTCAAAGTATTTTTACTAATTTTAAGTACTTTAAAATGTTTTTATTGTTTTTTACGTGTTTTTACTCATTTTAACATCTTTTAAGTATTTTTACTCATTTGAAGTATTTTTACTCATTTAAAGTATTTTTACTCAGTTTAGGAAACTTTAAAGTATCTTTACTAATATTTAAGTATTTTTACTCATTTTAAGTATTTTTACTCATTAAGTATTTTTACTCAAAAGTGTGCGTTGTGTGTGAGTGTGTGTGTGTGTGTGCGTGTGCGTGTGTGTGTATAATTAGTGTAACTGGTTGCATCTTTGTGTTGCAATCAGCCGCAGCTGTTGAGGCTGACAGAGAGGCCGTGCTCATACACACAGACAGACAGACAGACACACACACACCAGGACAAAGTCACTCCTTGGAGTGGCTAGCACCACTCAAAAATAAAGAAATGGTAAACGGTGCATTTATATCCAAAGCGCTTCACATAGATTGTGCATTACATTTCACCCATTCACGGCGGAGGAAACCATGCGACGCACCAACCTGCTCGTCGGGAGCAATTAGGGGCTCAGTGTCTTGCTCAAGGACACTTCGACACTAACTCTGGGGGAAGCCCGGGATCGAACTGGGGACCTTGCGGTTTCCATCCGGCAGTGGTGTAAAGTAACTAAGTACATTTACTCAAGTACTGTACTTGAGTAACATTTTGAGGTACTTTTTACTTTACTGGAGTATTTCCAAATTTCAGTACATTTACTTCTACTCCACTACATCTCAGAGGCAAATATTGCACTTTTACTCCATTACAATTATTTGAAAAGTTTAGTTACTAGTTACTTTTCAGATATAAATCATTATATTATAAAACATACATTAACCACTTTAGCCCTATTTTATACCTAGGCTATTTGAAAATAGCCGATCTACAAGCTCACAACGCGTCGCATCGCGACGCGTTGTGAGCTTGTAGATCTGCTATTTTCAAATATTTAGTACTTTTACTTTTGGTACTTTAAGTACATTTTCATGCCAATACTTTTGTACTTTTACTTAAGTAATTTTTTTATTCTGGACTTTTACTTGTAACAGAGTATTTTTATATTGCAGTATTGGTACTTTTACTTAAGTAAAGAATTTGAGTACTTTTTCCACCACTGCTGTCAGGCCACTCTACCCCCTGAGCCTACCGGGCCCGCCGATCACCGCCCCGGAACCGAGGGTTACGTTGTGGTGCGGTGGGTGGGGTAAATACTGCTGTCAAACACATTCTATGAAGCCATCAAAGCTGCAGCATCACTTGGAGAGACAACCCACAGTCACTTCAAAGACAAACCTGTGGAATACTACCATGCTAAGTCTCAGATCTCTCAACTGTCAACAGACATTCAGCCATTCAGTCAACCAGTTAAATATGGCGAGTTGGCTTTGTAAGCCTCTAATCAAGTTACATGGAAGGCTTTCTGAAAATAAATATAGAAAATATCGTTTAATATAGAGACACACGGGGACTACAAATTTCACGCCCACTTTTGAGACAGCGCCGCTACTCGAGGTCCGTTAGAACGATGAACTGCAGCTGCCAATGCATTCTCTATGAGAGGATATGAAAGTTAGCCTACTTTTAAAATTATCCTGCATTAACTGAAGACGATATTGATTTAAATAAAAATATATTTCCAAATGTATGGAGTGTCTTTGTCAACATATCTTCTTGTTTTCTTAATAGTTGATGTGTTTCACATTTAATTTGCCACTTTAACGAGTTACCCATAATGCTAACACAGCAGAGGGTAGACAGCAGACGGGCATTTCAGTGACATCACTGTCTTTACGAGCGCCGAGCGCCGACCAGTGGCGTACCCACTGTAGAGGCAGGAGAGGCGGTCGCCTGCCCAACTAAGATCTCGCCTCCCCTAAAAAAAAAAAATAACCTGAAAATGTGTCATTGCGTGCTTAATGTCCTTATAGTCACGCATCCAACAAGCTTTGAACTGAGCAGATTGGACCTTCTGTTCCAGAGATAATGACCAAAACCTATTGAAAACGGCCACTTTCGCCAGTTTTCTGGGTATTGAAAACCTCAAGGGATGCGACCGTGACGTATGTACCATGCGACCACTTAAACTCTGGATCTCCGATGCTAGCGGTTTTGACATACTGATGGAGTATATTATAGTATATTGTGGGTAGTATATCGAGATGAAAGATATGGGACATTAAAAAGGACAAATTAAACAAATGGGACAGATTATTAGAACACAAAAAAAATTGCTACAGCCTCAGTAGTTAACCAGTGAAATGACGGTATTTTACAATGTCTCTCATAGAGATTGCATTGAGAGCTGCAGTTCATCGTTCTAACGGACCCCGAGTGTCAAAAGTGGGCGTGGATTTGTAGGCCTTCCGCTTCCGGCCGTGTGTCTCTATATGTAGTGGCGGTCCCTGCATCGCTGCTCTCTCAGCTAAGGGGTCCTTGGCCTAAAAAAACGTTGAAGACCCCTGGCATAGAGCATTGGCTCGCAAACTTTTTTAAATGTTTTAATTTCAAGGACCCCAATAACTCTGAGAGTGTACAAATGTACATCTGTACACTCTCAGAGACACAAGGGTCCATTTGGAACCCCGCACAAGGAACACTGAGGGTCCCTGGGCCCCACTTTGAGAACCACTGGTCTGGGGAAACTTGGGTCTAGGAACAAGAGAGGAGAAATGGAGGGACACGTGGTCAGAGAGAGTCCTATAACCGATGCTCATGCTGTAGGTTGAAATGTCCCCCTGAAACATCACTAGTGTACGTGTCCATTAAAAGCCCTGTGTGCCGCTGCAGGCACGTGCACACATAGACATCAAAGGGGGCTTGAGCCCCTGCCCTTTAACCCATCTGAAAAAAATATATATATATATATTGAAAAATGTTTTTGCTCCTGTTTTAGGATTATTATGGTAATTTGCGGGTCGCGTGGCCCAATTATTAGTTACGTTACTGTTGGGCTGGGACGTTTTTCAGCAGTGGCGTAATTTACATAGGGTTGCTGGGTTAAAACGCCCCCCCCCCCCCCCCCCGTTGACAAAACGGTGGGCCGGTTCGGAAAATCCCAGAGTTGAATTTTGGTCCCAGCACGCCCCTGCCGAGAATAGACAATCTCCAAGCTCACAACGCGTCGCGTTGTGAGCTTGGAGATTTGCTATTTTCAGTATTTTTTACAAAAAGTGCCCTTTTGGAAATTTCAGCCCCTGCCCCTCTAACATTCTCTGCACGTCCCTGTGCCGCTGAGCAGGGCACTTTGATACAAATGAAAGGCTGCCGGGGGAATGGTTACAAAATCATCACCAAACATTCAAAAAAAAAAAAAAAAAACATAGCCACATGAGCCACATGAAATAGTCTGTGGCTCATGGCTGTGTTGTGACTGAAATGTGACGTGGACAGAGCAGTGGGGATCATCATAATTAACACACCACACACTGTGA
Organism: Gymnoscopelus braueri; assembly: GCF_963280865.1. Taxonomy (NCBI): domain Eukaryota; kingdom Metazoa; phylum Chordata; class Actinopteri; order Myctophiformes; family Myctophidae; genus Gymnoscopelus; species Gymnoscopelus braueri. Next base: position 6,205,766 of record NC_137625.1, on the reverse strand, counting down.
CAAGCGACACGTCGGGGACGGATGTACTCGGGGACAGGAGGACAGGCCACTGAGTGTCCTTGGACACAGATGGTCCTTGCGGCTGCGTTACTTTTCCAGGGAGTCACATCGTGGAGCGTTGTTGTGAGCATGCAGGTCGGCTATTTTCGCTCTTATTTTTTTTCCATTTTTTTTTTCACCTACTAGTCCATACCCAGGGACAGTGGTGTAAAGTAAATAAGTACATTTACTCAAGTACTGTACTTAAGTACAATTTTGAGGTACTTTTACTTTACAGGAGTATTTCCAATTGTCTATACTTTTACTTCTACTCCACTACATCTCAGAGGCAAATATTGTACTTTTACTCCACTACAATTATTTGAAAACTTTAGTTACTAGTTACTTTGCAGATATACATTATTACTTTATAAAACGTACATTAACCACTTTAGCCCTATTTCATATCTCGGCTATTTGAAAATAGCCGATCTACAAGCTCACAACGCGTCGCATCGCGACACGTTGTGAGCTTGTAGATCTGCTATTTTCAAACATTTTAGTACTTTTGGTACTTTAAGTACATTTTGATACCAATACTTTTGTACTTTTACTCAAGTAAATTTTGAATTCCGGACTTTTACTTGTAACAGAGTACTTCTACATTGCAGTTTTGATACTTTTACTCAAGTAAAACATTTGAGTACTTTTTCCACCACTGCCCAGGGATGTGGGCACGACTTTGGTAATATGCGCTGTGTACACAGTATTATGCTTAGTTAAACTTTAGGAGAGGAGGCTGCTCATTTGAGCACGGCTGTGTGTAACAACCCGGTCAATTACATGACGTAAGTCGTTACCACAACCATGATAAGGTGCAAATAACACGACGTTCATGCGAATATTGTGCTTGTGATTCAAACAAATGCTCTGTGCGAGCACTATGGACATGATATCCAAAGGGCTCCCGCGCTCATGAAACGCATTGTGTGGACACGGCTCCTAAATCAAAATCCGTTATAACTGTACAGCGCTGTCTGTATACTGCCGCCGTTCTTCTCTGTGTGAATGTGTATACTCTGTAGTCCCGAAGCTAAGTCCACCCACTGGCTGGGACCGTAACCGTGACAACAGAGCAGGTCCCATTGCCTGGGGGAGCGTAACCGTGACAACAGAGCCCGCGGCCACACACGCTCAGTAGCTTCCAAACTCTGCAGAATTCACAAAAAAACGCTAACAAACAGCTTAAATTTGGGAAACGTGAAAAATGACATTCGTGGCTGTCTTCATAGGCTAATGGCCAATTCCTGTGTGCAAGTTTAGATCAATTGCTCAACCCACTGAAGAGAAAAACGTGTTCAGACAGACAGACAGACAGACAGACAGACAGACAGACAGACAGACAGACAGACAGACAGACAGACAGACAGACAGACAGACAGACAGACAGACAGACAGACAGACAGACAGACAGACAGACAGACTGTATAGTAGGATAACAGCATGCCTGAAATAGGGACACGTGACCTGTGTTGCACGTCACCTTCACTCTCGTTCTCATCTTCCTCTTTGTCTCTCTGTCTCTCTCTCTCTCTTTCTCTCAGTATGTCTCTCTCTCTTTCTCTCTGTCTCTCACTCTCTCTCTCTATCACTCTCTCTCTCTCTCTCTATTCAATTCAAAGGGGGTTTATTGGCACGAGAAGACAAATGTTTATATGGCAAAAGTGGAACAAAGCAGTCAAAACAAAATAATGTATGTACAATTAAAAGGAAATATAGAAATGTGTGAACAGACCTGTGTTACATTGCAACTTAGGACAACTAGCTTACAAAACCTGAATAATTGTGTGTTTGCTGTCAGAAATAGTTATATACACATAGGGAAGCTTGGCATACACGTTTGAAACAAAATGGCAGCAATATTTCAATGTTTGGCACCAAAGTAATTAAGTACTTTTACTTAAGTACTATACTTAATTAAATTAACTTATACTCTATTACATCTCAGAGGCAGATAATATCATACTGATTTAGTTACTTTGTAAATTTAGATTATTACCGGTATATATTAATAATCTTATTTTATAAACCTATTTTATACTTCAGTAAAAAAAAAGAAGAAGAAAAAACATGGCAAATTTGGGAAAAAAAATTAATGCTTTTACAATCGATGCCAAATACTTTTGTACTTTTACTCGAGTCAAATTTCGAATACACAAAATTCCTGAAGAAGATCCAGCAGGATCGAAACGTTGAAGCAATAAACAAGTGGAGCTGATAAATAACCAGTGTTGCAGACTTTATTTCTCTCCTGTTCATTGCTGTTTGTCCAGCAGAGAGAGAGGGTGAGAGTGGATGTGCTATCGCCTTTGTCAAATTTCAAATACAGGCCTTTTACTTGAGTGAAAGTAAAAAAATAAAAAAATCAGATTACTTCTCCCACCACTTGCCACCAACCAACCAACCAACCAACCAACCAGCCGTGGAGGCTGACCTCACAGACGTCTGGTTGGCTGGCTGTGCGACGGCCCATCAAGCATTGCCATAATAACAGCCCCCTCGGGGGGCCGAAACGGCTGTAATTCCAAACACCAGAAATCAATGAGACAAAATACAAAGTCCATTACGTCTCATTAGCGGTGGGTCACTCACTGCCAACGGGCAACAGGCCTGGACGGGAACCAGAAAGCCCTCGTCCCTGTTTTTTATTTTTTTTTTACGAGCGGAAGAATGTGGGTGACTGAGCGAGGGAGAGCGGCTTGGCTTCCTCCATCCTGCCTGCCTGCCTTCTCTTCAACTTCACGTCATCATCACACTGCCCTGGGCAGTGGTGGAAAGAGTACTCAAATGTTTTACTTAAGTAAAGGTATCAATACTGCAATCAGGGGGCTGACTGGGACCAAAATCCAGCCTGGCATTTTGGTCAGGGGGGGGGGGGGTCGAATGCGTTTCGCTGTTTTAACCCAGCAACCCTACGCCACTGCTGAAAAGCATCCCAGCCCAAACATTAAGGTAACTAATAATTGGGCCGCGCGACCCGGAAACCGTAATAATCCTAAAACGGGAGCAAAATTGTTTTGATATTTATATATACTGTACTAGACCATACCCGGTGGATGGCGCATACGAAAGTAGTTGCAAACTTGGGGTTATTGCACGTCCTGTAGCGCGGTCCCCCCGCGGTCCCCACGCGGCACCCCCCGCGGTCACCCCTCCCCACGGGCAACCCCCCCCCCCCCCCCCCACGGGCAACCCCCCACCCACCCCCCCGTCGCGGAACCCCCCGGGTCCCGTCGCAAACACACACACACACGCAACGTTTAGCGCGAGTCGTCTCGTGCGCGCACACGCACACACAGAGTACATTTTTACACGTGCCTCCCCAACGTGCATACACGGCCGCGGAGGCGAGTGTTCTGTGTGTGCAACAGTGTAACGCTGTGGTGTGTGCAACAGTGTAACGCTGTGGTGTGTGCAACAGTGTAACGCTGTGGTGTGTGCAACAGTGTAACGCTGTGGGGCTGTAGATGCGGCGCATGCGCACACACAGAGCCAGCGTGTGTGTCGCGGCTGGATTGGATGCGACGCATGCGCAGTTTGATCGGGCACAGACGAAGATACGACCCACCCAAGACGGACGGACGGACAGACAGAGGTTACTCAAATTATAGTATGATATATATTTTTTTTTTTGGGTGGCCGCGTTTGCCCTGTCTTGGCGGCCTGGTCGGCCTGGAATGGCGCGGCCGTTCTGGAATTGTCCCAAATTTCCCAGCAGCCAGCACGTCCCTGACTGCAATGTAGAAGTACTCATCTAATACTAGTAGTAGGCTACTAGTCTACAAGCTCACAACGCAAATAGCCTAGGTATAAAATAGGACTAAAGTGGTAGTATGTTTCACGATGTAATTTATTTCTGCAAAGTAACTAGTAACTAAAGTTTTCAAATAATTGTAGTGGAGTAAAAGTACAATATTTGCCTCTGAGATGTAGTGGAGTAGAAGTAAAAGTATTGAAAATGGGAAATACTCCAGTAAAGTAAAAATCCTCAAAAGTGTACTTAAGTACAGTACTTGAGTAATTGTACTTAGTTACTTTACACCACACTGGCCCTGGGGAAGGATCTTCAGAGGAACACAGGCAGTGGTGGTGGAAGAAGGACTCCGATATTGGTTTCGATATTCAGTTTTTTTTGGTTAATATAGGCTCTACAGTATATGCACACTACAGCAGCCATATTGGAAAGAAAGTGGGTCTCGACTTCCTTACTTCCTTCACAGGTCTTACCAATGATACTAATTTCAAGGACCCCCATAACTCTGAGAGTGTACAAATGGGGTTGATTTGTACACCCTCAGAGTTACACATCCGTAAGGGGTCATTTGGAACCCCCTCAAGGAACCATGAGGGTACCTGGACCACATTTTGAGACCCACTGGTGTATAGAAAAGTGATTCCAGTGAGCCAACATGCACAATATCAGCACCCTGACTCTGTTTGACCAGAATGGAACAGAGCCTTCATTAGTATCATTGGTAACACCTGTGAAGTCGGACGCTGTGGGCGCTGGGGGGCGTGTCCTCTCCTCCGTGTCATCAGTTCCCATACCCTAGGTGGGGTTGGCGATAGGGCCTTTCTGTGTGGAGTTTGCATGTTCTCCCCGTGTCCCCTAGGGTAGGTATACCCTCACAAAAAACATGCAGTAATCCTGGTCTCTATACTGCCTCCCCCTGGTCTGGCGGGGCGCCTGATGGAGTGGAAAGGAACTGGTTATAACGTGTTCCTTCCACGCGCTACATCCAACCGGGGAAACTCCCCCCTGTCAGGGGATGAGAAGCGGATTGCTAGCTCCTCATGCATTGAAGGAGGCATGAGCTCAGTTCTGGGCTCTCCCTAGGCTGGCAGAGGGAGAGTAGCGCCCAGGATTACATACATATAGGCAATTGGCACTGGGTGAAAAAAAATGTTGGGATAAAATGTTAAACTAAATAAAGGTAAGACCTGTGAAGGGAGTAAGGAAGAGGTCCAATTTAATTCCAATATGGCTGTGCATAGAGCCTATTGCAGCCATAACTCGTCTCCCCCCCCTCTCTCTCTCTCTCTCTCTCATTCGCCCACACTCTCACCGTGCTATCAGCGAGGCAGTTTACAGTCTTAAACGGTTTTGATGGGAAATGGAGATGACCTTTATAGTAAAAAAGGGGGAGGACGGGGGCTCAGCATTTAAACTGCTCTAAATGCTTCATCCCAGCAAACAGAGAGGATTGCCAGGTTGAATACATAAGCAAGGCAGCGTGCCTCCTGGAGATAGGGGCAAAATGCCAGCGGCTTCACAGCCATTGTTTGGCGTTGCTGTGCCACATGTTTCATAGAACATTCATTATAAGCATCATGGCATTTACACAGCATCACACATTGTGCTTACATTTTTTTTTGCTGGAAATCTGAGACAAAAAAATAACAAGGCTTCCTATTAAATCAGAGTGACCATATTTTCAAAAACACTTGAATCCGATTTTAAATGCGTCACAATGTGACATATTGAGAGCTTGTAGATCTTAAATTTTCGCTACTTTTGACAATTTCTTTGACCTTCTTTAAAAATCAACATTTTTTTATTTTCACCTGGTGTTTGCGCCAGAATGGGGGACAATTATTTGAACACTTAGCATACCTATTGACTGCACCTTTCAAGTGAACGGAACACGATAAACATCTACTGTATGTACTATACTAAGCACACAAAACAAGTGTCATTGTTTTAACTGCGTTAAAAATGTTGTATAAATGTTGCAAACCGGGACATGTTAGTGTTTTAGAGATATTTGGCGGGACTCGGGACACCCAGCTTGAAACCTGGATGATCCCAGCCAAACCGGGACGTCTGTTCACCGTTCGATTAAATACTAACCCAGGCCAGCATGACTTGTGTATGAATGCTGGTTTACAAAGGAATGGGACTTTATGAACTGACATAGACTGACTTGCAATAACCTGACTGCAGTTTTTCTTTTTGAGGAAGAAAGGGGTCCATGTGCTTCTATACTGTCTCTGGTCCCCAGACATTTTTTATTTACAGTGTTGTATAGCAACAGAATGTGTTGCGACTAGATCATAAGGGCATTGTTTCTCAAAGTGGGGTCCGGGGACCCCCACCCAGGGGTCCTTGGAGGGGTACCAGGGGAGGGTAACCTGCGAAATTAGTTAATATAGAGTCACAATTATTTTAACCACTTTAGCCATATTTTAGACTTTGGCTATTCAAGCTCACAGCAAGCTTGTACAGCACATCTGCTATAATTTTTTTTAATCTTTAAAAAAAACAATTCAAAAACAGTTAAAAAGGTTGGTTTTCAGTTGACGCTTAAAGATGTTGACTGTGCTTGCCTCCCTGATTTCTTGAGGTAATGTGTTCCACAGATTAGGGGCATGAATGCAGCATCACCGATTTTTTCTTCTGGGTATTAACTGTAATCTCTAATAGACCTGTACTCTCGGGGGCCAATATATTTTTAATGAGTCCATGAGATAGACTGGGCCCATACCATGTAGTGCTTTAAGAACAAAGAAGAAGCAAAAATGTAATGTCAACTCTAAATGAAACAGGGAGGCAATGTAAAGTAGAAGTGATATGCTCACGTCTTCTGGTTCTTGTTAGCAGTCTAGCTGCAGAGTTCTGAATTAATTGCATTCTCTGTAAGGATTTTTTGGCGAGACCAGTAAATAAGGCGTTACAATAGTCCAGCTGACTTGACACAAAAGCATGAATCCGTAAAAAAAAAAAAGTGTTGATATTTTTTTATTTGAATCCTGAAAAGATAAGTAAACGTTTTGGACATATGAGGTTTCCATCGGACAGAGACGCTATATGCTCCCTCAATAAAGAAGCCTACCTCATTACAGATTAGCATTTCCAGCCATACTCTTTGAGCTGTCATTTTATGTTCATGATTCGCCCTTTAACTCTGAGTGAGACTACCCTGAACTGAGACTGGAACTGGAACCCTGCGCCTGGGCTCATTCTGACCCTCCTGAGATATGATAATAATCAAAGCGCTCAAGTTATTAATCTAACAACCTAATATACAATCAGTTGTATGTTAGGTTGCATGCAGTACTTAACATCAGAAAGAGTGCACGTTACCAACCAAGGGTAAGCGAGAAGATAGCAGCCAGGAGAATGAGACCAGCTAGCAGGACACTGCCAAAGACATCAAAATCTGCCAGTCAGCAAATTGGTGCTGTGGGAACCAACACACGTGTGGACGTACTCAAGAAAGATATAGGAGCGCAAAGCACCAACGAGCTGGCCAGATGTATGGAGAACTGGGAGGACTGGAAGCGACGATGGAGGGCTCGTCTGAGGACGACCAAGAGAGAGAGAGAGCTAATATGAGCGACGCCCAAAAGCCCTGCTTTCTCCTATTTTTCCAACCTCCGGTCCAATGTACGCAATATCTGGCACCAGCCAGATAAGACGGTCTTTCATTAAGTTAGATAGCAGGAGGTTTTGACCCCCCCCCCCCCCCCCCCCCCCCAACACACACACACACACACACACACCCCCGTAGGGTGATAGGACAAAATGAAAGGCTGTCGAATAGATCCTGTGCAGTGGTGGAAAGTAACTAAGTACATTTACTCAAGTACTGTACTTAAAGGTAGAATAAGAAGTGATATTTTGGGGTTAAAACAAAGGATTTTTTGGGGGTAAAAAAAAAAGGTAAAGCTCTATATTGTGAAAGTAATCATTGCTATAGAGCGTTTGTTCAGTAACAGGGGTCTCCCTCCCTGTCTCTTCAGCCCTTTAATAAACAGAAAAATAAACGTTCAGGTGGGTTGCCAATTTCAGCCAATCAGAGCGCAAGGCTTTGTCAGCTTGTAGATCTGCTATTTTCGGCTAAAGTTCTCCTCAGAGTATAGGGATTCTATAGGTTAATGTAAAAAAATAAATCCTCCTATCACACAAAGATTTGGCGGCCCCCCTGTAGTAACTCTGAGGACCCCCCTATAGGGGTCCCGGACCCCCTGTTGAAGACCCCTGTTATAAAGGAAGCTTTGAGCCAAGCGATGTGTTGGCTCGTGCTTATCAGCAGCATTGCTCTCCTATACTGAAGCAGAATGCAGTAGAGCTGGCTCACATCAATACAGGAGAGCTCTGTCACTACCCCAGTTCATCCATTATTCATTGCTACGCTACAGTCCAATTAGAATGTGTGGAATGTGACTGTGACTAGGGTTTGAACGATTCCCGTTTCTTAACGATTCCCTCTTAACGGTCCGATTCCTTAACGGTTCCCTTCAACGATGCCTATATTATTTTTTATTTTTTCAAATCTATATAATTACACAAATAACACAAATGCAATCCTACATAGAGTATTGCATACATATTATTGTAGTGGTTCTGAAAGTGAGGTCCGTCAGGGACCCTCTGGGTTACTTGAGGGGGTTCCAAATGGAGCCTTACAGGTCTGTAACTATATGAGAGTGTACACACATGGAACAAAATCGACTTGTAAGGGTCCATTTGGTTCCATTTGTACACTCTCAGAGTTATGGTAGTCCTCGAAATTAAAAAAAGTTTGAGAACCACCGGTATTATTATAATTGTATAGCAGACGTGAAGTCCACATACCAGCACTGACAATGTGATAAAACCTGTTCCGGAAATGGTTCCAAATGTAATGGAACCGATTCCGGTTCCTCAATGTTGAGGAACCCTCCCCACACACACACACCCCTGTGATCTTTGGGGGCCCCCCACAATGGGACCCCGGACCGCAGGTTGGGAGCCGCCACTGCTCCATTTCACCTTGGGAACCGTAAGAGGAAAAAAAAACCTTCATTGATTGAGGCTGTCTGTCAGTATAGGCCTGTCACAATTATTACATAATCTCATAAACGCAATTATTTGTATGACAATTTAATCGTCAACTTAAATGTTGTAATGGTGACAATCCTATCTGTTAGTCAGTCAGGCAGTCAGGATGCAGACCGGCCCTGTTAGTGGCCCTCTCTCCTCTATAGGTCCAGTTCCATCTGCTCACAGAGCAGGAGGTATACGCCCTGCATTGATGTCTCTACGCTTATCGGCCATCTTCAAATCTCTTGGTTCCCTGCCAGGCCCATCACTCACACAGTCAGTCCTGCCTTAATAAACCTGATTACTCGATCGATGGGCGTCAGCTTTCTCTTCCAATCCTCCCTTGGGTTTTCCGTGGCACCGGGTTGTGGATCTACTGTGTGTGTGTGTCTGTGTGTGTCTGTCTGCGGGCTATAGGGCTAGTGGGGTTCTCAAACGCTTTCATGTGAAGGACCCCCAAAATGATATGAATTTGGCTGTGAAGATTTGAGTTAAAAATGTTCGCTTTAAAAAAATATAAAAGCTCATAGCGCGGCATGATTGTGACGCTATATTAACAAATTCTTTGCTAACCTACGAGTCGCCATTTGACTCCCAGTGAAGCAGCAAATCACGTGATCACAAAAGAAACACACTTCCATTCTAATGGATTTGAAAAAATGCCATTTTCTCTGCTTTCTGTTGCTTTTTGGTGAAAACAACTTACATTCAACTGCCAATAACTAAGGAACGGATTATCTCAAAAGCACGCTCCCCCCCCCCCCCCCCCCGATTCTACGAGACTCGGATACGTCTTTTAAAGCGATCGGTGGAGGGGACGTTGTGACGTGAAAACGCTCTGAATCACTGGCAAGGTCGGGCTATAGACGATGTTTTACTCTGGCGATTAATGAGTTAACGCAAAGCTAAACATTGTGGACACAGGCAGACAGGGTGTCTGTGCATACAGTAGCAGTGAGGGGTGGGGTTCTGGAAGCCAGCAGGGAGCTTTTGGGGAGCAGCAGCTACACTGTTATTGATGTCTGTGTCGCGCTCAGCAGCACCATGAGACGCACCAGCAGACACAGCAGGAGCTAGAAGGTTCGCTGGACGGTTTGCTGGTGCAGAACAGAATACATAGGCTGATGAATACAAAAAAGTAACAAGATTATCAGTTAGCATGCCTGTGAAAATCACAGTGCACCCTGTGTCTGTGTATACAAATAAAAACAGAATCTACCCTACAGGGTCGATTGGGAGGTCGGGGGTTCAATGCCCCGGGCCGGGTCATACCAAAGATCCATATAAAAATGGGACCCAGTGCCTCCCTGCTTGGCACTCATTATCAAGGGTTGGATTGGGTCTTATAGCACTTTGAGGTTTGCGAAATGTAAAGTGCGTTATATTATTATTAACCCATTAAGACCTGGGAAGCATCTGTGTCACTTAAGATTTTTTGGCTATTCAAAAATAGCAGATCTACAAGCTCATAGCGCGGCACCGAGTGCCGCGCTATGAGCTTGTAGATCTGCTATTTTTTGAAAAATCGTGAAAAATTATTTTTTTTCCGAAAAACTTTTAGGATTTAGAAAACATTTTTTAAGAATCGCCTCAGGTCTTAATGGGTTAAGTCCCTGCCACATACTAGCGTCATGTCCAGGGGGTGTACCTGTACATCATGTCCAGGGGGTGTACTTGTACATCAAGCCGCCTCACGCTACAGAAACAGGAGATAGGCTCCTGCTACCCCAATGGGCCACATGGCTCGGGAATCGTTGGTTCCCAAGGCTACTTACTCATACTTAGAGCACAGCACCTCGTGTATTAGAAACTGACTGAACCATGCCTTTGCAAAAGTAATTTGTGAAACTATTAAATAAGCTACACAGTACATCCTTCACCATACAGTATGCAAGCCTACAGTATGTTCAGCAGGCATTCTTTGAACTACTAGACTATAGGGACATCATGTATGCTGCTTGCTTACTGCCTTTAATGAGGAGACACTGAGCTAAAAACAAATACTTATTTTCTATCAATTACTAGATTTTTTAGGTTTTTGTCACATTCCTGAGCCAATAATCCAATATTGGACTAATTGAAGTTAATAGCAGATCAATCTTAACAGGAGTAATACTATATTTAAAACATTCTCTTTGAACTTACCATACCTACTGCGAGAAATAGCAATAAAAGAAGGTTAGCCATTGGAATACAACCACCCTAAGGACTGCTAACCATTGAGTTTCCGGCACTATCTGTACAGAGTAGACCTCTAGACCTACTGCACATATTAACAGAGCTGCTGTACCTTTAAAACACATTTTAAATCTGAGGCTTTTTTTTTGGTATACTGTTTAAATAGTGTTGAGGATAATGCTGCTATTTGTCCCAAAAAGTAACTGCAAAAGATTGCTGATATCTGTTTCAAAAAGCTTTATACCCTAACATGTATACAACCACGCAATGTGACATAGCTTTTGGCCATTTTTAACAGGCCTAAGGCGTAGAAGCAAGAAGTGTGTTTTGAAGAAAATGTAGTCTGCACTATGGACTACAGACACGCTTGTAGATCGGCTAGTTTCACAGAATATTAGCCCTATAGTATAGGGAAGCTATAGGGTTAAAAGTGTTTCAATGTTATTTCTATAGGTAGAGAGTGACTCCTCGTAGATGAGAGATAAAAGACTACCATAGTGACAGGTGGATGTATACCAGTGCTTCTCAAAGTGAGGTCCGGGGACCCCCAGGGGTCCTTGGTGTTGGTTCCAGGGGGTCCCTTGCAAAAGCAGTTAACATAGCATCAGAATCATTTTAACCACTTTATCCATTTATACGTTGGCCATTCAAAAATAGCAGATCTACAAGCTCGTACACTCCAGCTTGTACATCTGATATTTTTGAACATTTTTGAAAAATACTTTTGAATTTCTTTTTAACACAAATCTTTCCTTCTGGGGGTCCCTGGCACACAACATTTTTAGATGAGAGGGTCCGCAGCCAAATATATATACATTTGGGGGTCCTTGGCACAAAAAAAGTTTGCAATTTTTTTGCAGATCTACAATGTGGGGCTTGTAGATCGGCTATTTTCGGGCAAAGCGGTTTGGTGTAGAGGGAGAAAAGAGCAGATCAAGTAGGTTACTGATAATATACACAGTACAACTTGGCACCAAGTCAAGGACAGACCGTGTGCACTTTACTGGAATTTCAATCAATAAGAGCATCAATAAAAATAAATAAACGCATAGTGGGAATTTACACAAAATTGCACCAGTAATGAAAACATACAGAATGTCTGGCATAAGAGACGCATGGGACTCATTCAGCACACTGCTATAAAATGCCAGCAGGAGAATTGCATGCTTCAATGAGAACTGCTTTTTAGCACCGTACTTGTCATATCGTTGCTGACGGACAAAAACCTTGTATCGCCATAGTTCAACTTTTAATGTATTTTTTTTACAACATACGTGCAAGAGAATGGCGCAAAGTAGCAAAAACGGCCCGATCTAATCATTGAATATGTCAGTAATTTATTTATTTGTTTAAGTTATTTGTTATATCTGCCCTGTGGACTACGGAGCCTAAAAGGCAAACAGAAATACAATTTGGATTCATTATGCTTCGTTGCTCAATGGCAAAAATTCAATTCAATTCAATCGTTAATCGCAATTATTTGTATGACAATTAATCGCCAACTTCAATGTTGTAACCGTGACAACCCTATACCCAAACACAGACACTTCACTGCTCACGCACACATACTAGTCCCGTCACAATGATTACACATTTATACACAATTATTATTATTTATACACAATTAACATTATTTCCGTTCATCTGTATGAATCAATCTTTTGAAAAATAGCCCATCTACAAGCTACCTACACTTAAATTAAAGTAACTTTTTCGAGCCAAAGACCCCCAAATTGAATTGGCTGCGGACCACCATCTGAAAATGTTTTGAGCCAGGGACCATGCACCACCAGAAGAGAAAATCTGTGTTAAACACATTCAAGATCTTTCAAAAAAAAGTTTGAGACTCGAGCTGCAATCTGCAATTTTTTAACAGCCAACGCATAGATGGATAAAGTGGTTCAAATGATTGTGATGCTGTGTTAACACATTTTGCTGGGGGTCCCTCGCACAAAACCTTTTTCTGATGGGGGGTCCGCGGCCAAATACATATCAATTTGGGGTTCCTTGGCACGAAAAAGTTTGATAACCACTGTGTTGTACAACCAATTCGGGCGTCAACCCATTAGTAAAACTGTACCGTTGTAGCTGGCCGGTGTGCCTGCAGTGAATGTCTTTATGGGAGATGCTGTTTGCAGCGGCATTCTAATCCGTGCAGAACACAACCGCTATAAAAATGAAAATGGATAAATATATAAATAAAAAAAGCTTGTAAACCGCTCAGAATGTGAAACCTCCGAGTTTACTGTCCGGCAAATTCTCCAGCAATAAACGAGCATTCCTGCTCCGCATATTATGCAAATTAAAGAGCATTAAATCAAAGGACACATACTTATTTTACTATCTGACTTTAAACTCGCACGCACACGCACGCATGCAAGCGCGCTCGCACACACACACACACACACACACACACAACACACACACACACACACATTCTTGGCTAAACCCTGGCTCAGTTGAGGATTCCAGGATACACACACACACAGGGAACAGTGTAGTTGTTCATTTACATGCAGTGAAAGGCCTTCCAGCCTGGAGTGCAGTGGAGGAAGAAGTACTGCGATTCTCTACTTTAAAGGCACACTATGTAACTTTGACCTGTGTTCACATATAACAAAACAATATATCGTTGTTGTCGGGGCGGAAACCTCTTACCTCCATATTTTTTCGTAAATGAACGCCCTACCTGATTACACTACAGCGTCTCGAGTCGCTTCGCGCCGCGTTTCGAGCTTGTAGATCTGCTACTTTTGCTATTTTGAATCCTGAGAAGTAACCGCTTTGGACATTATGTGATTTCGAGCTGGTAGATCTGCTGCTTTTCGAGGCTTTTGTGTGACGCTGTAGTATGATCAAGTAGTAGGGCGCTAATTTACCAAAAAACACAAAAAGTTATAACGTGGAGATAAGAGGCTTCTGCCCGACAGACAGCGACAAAGTGTACTTAGTCACTTACCACCAGTGCAGCGAGTGTGATTTTCTCTCTACAAAGCGGAGCAAACCTGCCAATTTACCAATTTACCCCCCCCACCAGCCATTTCATCTCAGCCAATAAACCTGTTGCTGATGGCGCAAACATCACAGCCTGTCTCTTCTATCTATCGCAGCAGTTTTCAAACGTTTTTGTGCTTTTGAGAAAAAAAGCTTGCACTGCGAGCTTATACTGTATATCTGCTATGTTTTAATAGCCAACGTAAATGGATAAAGTGGTCTCTCTCTCTCTCTCTCTCTCTCTCTCTCTCTCTCTCTCTCTCTCTCTCTCTCTCTCTCTCTCTCTCTCTCTCTCTCTCTCTCTCTCTCTCTCTCTCTCTCTGCATTGCAGTAAATGTGCAGCTCAGGGACCTGTGCTTTTCCCCAAATCCCAGCGGCCTGTAATCAAACCAAACCGGAGTGGCAGAGGCAGAGCTGGCATTTGAAAAAGGCCAAAAGAACAGCATCCCCCTGCAAGGATGCTGTTCAATCAACCACCACATCACAATGCTTCCCCCCCATAAAAGAGAGGGAGAGAGAGAGAGAGAGAGAGAGAGGGGGAGAGAGAGAGAGAGAGAGAGAGAGGCCGGAACAGCAGCAAATGTGTAGCAAGCAGCAGAGCAGCCCTGCCTAAAGCCCACAGGGCTAATAGTCTCCCTTCCTTGGCCAACGGAGGGAGGGAGGCCCTTTGACTAGGCTGAGCGCGGTGGTGGACAAAGTACTGAACACCAGCAACGCCTCATAGCCTGACAGCGCACCGCGGGTTCGAGTCCCGTTCTCGACGGTCTTTGCTGCATGTCTCCCCTCATCTCTTTCCCCCTGTTTCCTGTCCGTCTCTAGAATAAACTATAAATAAAGGCAGAAAAAAGACACAGAAAAAAAGATACTCCTGCTGAAATATTACCCCACTACAAGTGAAAGTTGCTCTGTCAAATATATGTGCTGCAGTAGCACTATAGTGAACATTTTCTATCTGCTACTGCTTCATCTCCCTGTGGCCGTATAGCTGAAGAACGTCAGCAGACATAAAATGAGCTTCTCGCTCTGTTCCGCAGTGTGTCTCTCGCTACTTTCACCGCCCGTTGCCATGGAGAAGATGAACAGTCCAAATAGATTTACCCCCCGGCATAGCTTCTCTCTCAAGGGTGATGACATGTGCATTTGACAAAATGACATTAGTGGGGTAATAAAAGACAAAATATGTTTAACCCACCTGAGGCCGATTCGACCAATGCCTTCTAAATGTTTGTGTCAAGGACACCCAAATGCATATGTATTTGGTTGCGGACCCCCCATCTAAAAATGTTTCATGACAGGCACAAGAGAAGATTAGCTTGTACATCTGCTTTTTTTTTTTTTTCTTTTTTTATCTTGAAAATGTTGATAAATAAATAATTCCTTTTAACAGGTCGTTCATGAAAGTCCTTGCGGTCTTGTTTCCAATGAGAACCTGTGAGCAATTGGGGTTAAGAGTCTTGCTCAGGGACAAATTTCATATCATCGGCACATATGCTGGGATAGCCTGGAATCGAACCTGGGGCAACCAGGGCCAGCTGGTTCCCTAGGCGGGCTCACTAACCACTCAGCTATGGCCGCCCCATGAATCATTTTCAATTGTTTTAACACAAATCTTCTCTTTTTCAGATGGGGGTATTTGGGGGTCCTTGGCACGAAAACGTTTGAGAACTACTGGCCTACTGTACCATCACACAGGAAGGACTCCACCTCCACCACATTAACCACTTTGAACCTGGAGTCCCAATGTTGGACATGTCATTATAGGAGAAAAGTTCCATAAAAATGTCAAAGAAACATATTCAAGTGTTTTAGTTTTTCAAACGTAAAAAAAATTGCTGAAATAGCAGATCTACAAGCTCACAACGTGTGTGTGTGTGTGTGTGTGTGTGTGTGTGTGTGTGTGTGTGTGTGTGTGTGTGTGTGTGTGTGTGTGTGTGTGTGTGTGTGTGTGCGACTGCGTGTGTATGTGTGTGTGTGTGTGTGTGTGTGTGTGTGTGTGTGTGTGTGTGTGTGTGTGTGTGTGTGTGTGTGTGTGTGTGTGTGTGTGTGCGACTGCGTGTGTGTGTGTGTGTGTGTGTGTGTGTGTGTGTGTGTGTGTGTGTGTGTGCGACTGCGTGTGTGTGTGTGTGTGTGTGTGTGTGTGTGTGTGTGTGTGTGTGTGTGTGTGTGTGTGTGTGACTGCGTGTGTGTGTGTGTGTGTGTGTGTGTGTGTGTGTGTGTGTGTGTGTGTGTGTGTGTGTGTGTGTGTGTGTGTGTGTGTGTGTGTGTGTGTGTGAACGTCATCCCAAAAAACATCACTTCCGTCCATTCCTATATTAGGATTTGTAGAAAAACACTTATAGCTTGGATTCTTTTTTTGTGTTGGTGAAAGCTAGCCACTGTTGTGAAAACTGTTGTGCAAGACTAGCCATTGCTCTCCAAAGATCGTCAAAACACGGTAAAAAAAAAACGCTGGCACCCCACGGATGAAGTGGATGCATAGTACCTGGCACTCAATGTGTTAAAAAAAAAATCCCATAAATAAGTTGGATTTTTAAATGAATGCAAAAATGTGAAATATGATTGATAACCGCATACGGTGGGATTTCCTCTCCTAGTGACTGCACCAATTTCAACATGCGTATAAGTTAAGGAAAGACCCCCAGGGAACTAATTGGTCTGTTCACATCAGCCTACATATTCTACATTTAAATTGGCCTGTTGGAGATGGGAGCCGTATACGAATACATTTTATATCCAGTGCCTTCTGAGACCATGATGCTGACAGACAGTAGGCTAGTAACCCTCGGTTCAAGAGTTATAGGCCAGAATGTAAAGCGGCCCGTTATAGCACCACCGATTTCAAATCATCAAAAGTACAGACATTTTCCCTCCCACCCCTAACCCCCCAGAAAATGGAACCCTACTGGTGCTTTCCATCATTACTGAAAGTCACAGTCACTTGGAATGGATCCACAAGGTATAGCGACACACTTTGCTAGTTTGGGTATGGCTCAGGGTAGAAGACAAGGTGAAGCAATTAAAAATGGGATTGGTATTTAGGATACTTAAAGGGACAGTGCCCTCAACACCCTCACACCTGTCTTAACCCATTAAGACCTGGGACGCATCTGCGTCACTTTTTCATTTGAGACATTATGTTATACTTTGGCTATTCAAAAATAGCAGATACGAGCTTGTAGATCTGCTATTTTTGAAAAATCGTGAAAATGTGTGCAAAACTTTGAATATATATTTTTTTAAAGCGAACATTTGTAACTCAAATCTTTGCTTCTGGGGGTCCCTGGAACAAAAAAAAATTCAGATGGGGGTCCGCGGCCAAAGACATATCATTTTGGGGTCCTTGACATGAAAAAGATTGAGTTCCACTGATACAGACACACACGTTTTTCAGAATACTGTTGCAGACTTCGGCTTCAGGTCTTAAAGGGTTAACTACTTCTCCAAAGTGAGTGTCACCCACAACCACAACACTAGAGGGAGCGACCATGACCTGGTGCCACACCCAAAATTAGAACAAACATGGGAAAATGATCATTCTACTGCTCTGCCACCAAAATGTGGAATGCCTCGACACCATCCATTAAACTACAGATGTGAAAGAGTTTCTTTCAAAACTGGCCTGAAAAACCATCCATCAGGAGACTAAATGTAGATTACCATTGAAAGGAGGTGTCATTCACTGCCGTCAGGGCCGGATTACCCATAGGCCGTTGGGAGCGAGTGCCCTGGGGCACCAGCCAATGGGGGCACCCAAAAAAAATAAAAAATAAGAGAGACCACTTTAATAAGAATTAAATAACATAACCTTAACATAACCCTAACCCTAAAACCGAAATAAAGTAACCAAAAACCGAAAAGAAACGAACAAAATCAGGAAATTTTTCGCGCGAGTGCACGATTTCGGCGCCCGCGCAGCACTTCAACTTGAGGTCGCCCTGGGGCACCACATAGTGCTAATCCGGCCCTGACTGCCGTCGTTTTTCCTTTTGCTCTTTTGTACATACAGTGTTTGTATTTGTTGATGACATACTATTCTGTTATTTTTTTATGCTATGATGATGAATTGAATACATTTAGACCACAATGGAAACACGTCTCCAGGATTTCTTTGTGTTATCCTTAATGTCTTACTCTACCACGTGCTGTTTACATTTCTGACTAATAAAGTATTAAATACGAGGTTCCCTGACGGACAGTGACTGTTTTGTGCTACAAACACAATTTTAACCAATGATTTAATCAATAAATCACTAACCTAACTCTAATTCTAAATCAAATCAATCTTAAAACAGCCTCTTGAAACTGCAACCCAGCAAAGTGTGCTTTTTTCCCCCTCATCTTTCCATCGGACAATGGTTCTCACAAACAGCAGTACACACGTGTGTGTGTGTGTGTGTGTGTGTACACACAAACATACACACACACACACACACACAATGTCTCAAAGTGAATGAAACTTGAAGCTGACCGCTGAATGAGCAGTGAAAAGGAGTTGGTGTGCGTGCGTTGCGTGCGTTGCGTGCGTGTGTGCAGTGGGGGAGGGTCCTATCACCCAGTCAGGGGGGCGTTGCCCTGTGGCAGCTGCCAACATTATGATGCAAACCTGCCAGCATTGTCTGCATCTCCAGAGAACTGTTCCCCAAAGAATGGGCCAGGACCCATTTCTGGGTTGTGGACCCATTTTCATGTAAGTAAACGTTAAAAAATAATGAGTTTCCTACATTTTCACCAAAAAAAAAAAATCTTTTGGGTCTTGAGGTGAAATGTTTGGGAGACCCTGCTCTAGAGCTGTGAGTTGGCACTGTACTGTACCGTGTATGGAGAGAGAGCAGGACCTGGGCCCACAGGACTAGTGCCAAAAAGGATCTATTTTCTTTGCTATTCAGTGGTTCTCAAATTTTTTGGGCTCAGGGCACCCCTGCAAATAACTTTTTCATCCCGGCACCCCTGAATTGCATTGTTACTTTATAGCACCTTACAATTATGTCAATCTTTACCCAGTCGAGGAAAACTACAGAGAGAATATCCGTTTCCATTAGGACAGATAGAAAATAACGTTATACTTGGCGTTTAACCACTTGAACCCCAGAATCCCTATTCTGGGGGGAACATTCGTCAAAAATAGGAAATCTACAAGCTCACAACGCATCGCAACGTGGCGCATTGTGAGCTTGTGGATCAGCTATATTTGACGAAGATATTTGGCGTAGATCGAAAAAGAACACAAACTCAGGTCCGTTTTACTAAGTCTATAGAGGGTCTAAATGGTTAAACCGAAGTGATATATCATTTATATATTTTTTATAATGACGCATTATTTTAGCTGGGTTATACCTTCTCATAGTTCTACTTGAATGTTGACAAGAAATAATAATCCCGCTAGTGTTTGAGTAGCGCGAGCCGTGAAAAATAATAAACAAAAAACACATGTGTGGCGAACGTATTTATAAGGATAAATACATCAAGGATTAGTCCGTGACGTCATACCAAGGATGCGTCCGTGACGCCAATATCATATTAACAGACGACGTTACATTTCGAGGTTTCAAAGACCAGTGCACACACTGCTTTGGTTGTGTATTGTTGATCTGTTGTTATTATAACTCAAGATAACGTCAGGAACACAGTCAAACTTTATTATTCACTCTAGAGTGACTTTTCTTCTGTGAATGACATTCTATCTCCCAAAGCCCCATAGTCCACAGCGCCCCCATGAGGCACATATTTACCATTACTGTTAAATGAAATGGTCTCGAGTCTTGGCCAGTGTGAATGCTGGCCAGCCAAGCGTACTCGGAAACGGTTTGATTCAAACGGATCCAGTGTGAAGCCGCCCTTAGTCTATCGATTATCGGCTACAATCTACTAGCTCACAACGTGTCCCAGTTGTGAGCTAGTAGATTGCCTATTGTCCGTGTGGCCAAATACATACTGTATCAGTTTGAGGGTCCTTGACATGAAAATGTTTGAGAACCACTGAGGTGGTAAATGATAAATGGCGCATTCATATAGAGCATATTATTACATTCACCCATTCACACACACATTCACACACCCACGGCAGAGGAAACCATGCAAGGCATCAACCTGATTATCGGGAGCAGTTAGGGGGGGTTCAGTGTCTTGCTCAAGGACACTTTGACACTAACTCCGGGGGGTTAAACGGAGAACCTAGCGTTTCCCAAGCTGCCGGAGCCACTGCCGCCCCCCATGTGGCAGATCTTTGATAGATATCATATTAAAGACCCTTCTTTCAGCTATTCTTGTGTATATTTCCAGCCTTTGGGCTACTGAACATAAATGACCACTGTTCTTTTTTTTTAACAAGAGCGGGCTGTGTACCCATAATATTGTGTCTTTATAAAGACAAACTGTGGAAGAGCTGAGAGGGAGACAGTATAGGGGAAAGCATTAGAAGCCAAAGCTGTAGCAGGCTTTGTGTAAAAGATATAAAGGCTGATGTGTTGTCCAACGTCAGTAGTGTTGGAAGAGTATGTAGAAATACTCTGTTAGAAGTAAAAGTCCTGTATTATTATTTTTTCACTTGAGTAAAAGAACAAAAGTATTTACATTCAAAACATACTCAAATGTGCCATATGTACCAGCTAAAAGCTTGTACATATGGCAATTGGCATATTGTTTTTCAATAAAAACTCAGTACAACATTCAAATATCGTATTTCTCATATCTCTTGTATATATATTTTCAAGGTTTTTAAGATTACATTATATTACATTATTATTCTTTTTTAGATATTAATGTTAGAATGTTTGCCAATTATTTAGGGGCCCACCCAATCACTGCTATACACCCTCACTAAAAGGCCCAAACGCTCTCTGTTGTGGCATGTTTAGTTCAGCTCCAGCCAACATGGCGGAAACACAGCCTTTGGTCAACAAGAAAAGTGAAACCAATTCAGCTGCTTGCAAACACTTTGATTTCACAGAGTCTGACCAGGAACAACGACTAATACTGTTGTGCAAGATTTTAATTCGCGCTGGAGTTCCGCACCACTAATTATGAGCAGTTTGTTTAATCGTCTGCAATTCAAATATGTACGTAAAAAGTGGTACACGAGAAAACAATAAAGGATTTAAACTGAAAAGTTCAAAAAAGTTCAATAAACTTATACAAATTATAATGTTTGCCATAATCAAGCAGCTCTATTTACAATTATTCACTAGGAAATAGAAAAAAACAAGAACAAAAAAAACAATCAAAACTAATTAAAAAAAGGCAGCTGGCAGTAATGAGTGTTCCCAGCTTCACAGTAAGCCTCCTAATCCCACAATATGGCAGCAATGTAGTCACTGTTACAGCCTTATTATGATACACTAAGAAATCTGTCAATGCTTGGAAAAAAGAAGGAGCTTAAAACAGAGAATATAGGGGTGCCTAGTGGTTAAGGTGTATACCACATATACAATCTAATGCAGCCTGACAGTGAGTTGCAGGTTCGATTCCCGAACCGGACTGCCTTGCTAAGTTTCACTCCGTCTCTCTCTCCCTCTTACCTGTCGCTATCCAATAAAGCCCCGTCAAAGAGATCCTGAGAATGTAAAGATGGAGTGATCACTGAGTTTCAGAACTATAATAATATACAGCCTAAATAGCATGACGACAAACCTCGTCATTGTGTTGTTTGGATTATCATTGCCAGGCTTAATCCGAATATGAAAGTGCACTAAATAATCTGGGTGCATAATCTAGGCCATCATGCAGGGCCTGCCCAGCCCACTGCCCAGTAACACAGGCCCAGAGAGAGAGGTTCTGCTGACGCTTTGATCAGTGCTACTAGGCTCTGCTGGCACACACACACACACACACACACACACACACACACACACACACACACACACACACACACACACACACACACACACACACACACACACACACACACACACACACACACACACACACACAGCAGAGCCAGTGTTTAATCAGGATGAATTAGACACAGACGAAAACACTGCACTTGCTCATTCTGTCTGTAATTACAGCCTGGTTACAAACTACTCTCTCTCTCTCTCTCTCTCTCTCTCTCTCTCTCTCTCTCTCTTTAGGTCACTTTACTCTCTCTCTCTCTCTCTCTCTCTCCTCTCTCTCTCTCTCTCTCTCTCTCTCTCTCTCTCTCTCTCTCTCTCTCTCTCTCTCTCTCTCTCTCTCTCTCTCTCTCTCTCTCTCTCTCTCTCTCTCTCTCTCTCTCTCTCTCTCGTTCTCTCTTAGACAGGCCTCAGAGTGTTTTTCTTGCGAGGTTAGAAGCCAATTGTTTCATAAAATGTGAAATACATCATCACGGTGGAGGCGGCGAATGCTGGGCCCACCCCAGTGCTGTCCCTGACCTCACTGAGTCACCCCCTGACATCATTCCTTTAGGGGCCGCGTCCAGCCGCCCACTCCACACAAAGCGTGTTTTGAGTTGGCAGCACCAGGTCTGCCATGCATTTCTGTGGTAAAGAAGACGCGTTGGTGAGCTCCTCTTCCCAGCCGAGCATCACACTTATTAAGCGTGTTCTGCGTCTGCAGTTTTTTTTGGGTGCTGCAGCTAGCGATGGGACAATAATCTGTATTATCGTGATAGAAATCATGATCGTCATTTTAATGCATCTTAAAATTGCCGAGCTGCATATATATCCCATACCACTCAAACCCTCTATATTTGGTAAAAGAAAGACCTGTAAAGAACTCCCTTGCCTTGATACACTATTTTTTCTCTCTATACCACATCGAATAGTCCCCCGGTCTTTCAAGTCTTCTGTCATAATACCAGTCCCTAAATAATACTAGTCCCTAAAAAAGCCAACACAATGAATGATTTTAGACCAGTGGCACTGACTTCAGTGGCAATGAAGTGCATGGAAAAAACTGGTTCTTCAGTGCATGAACATGTTATTCCTGACTCATTGGACCCCCTAGTTTGCCTACCGCAAAAATGTATCTGTGGATGATGTGGTGGCAATGGCACTTCATTCTACATTGGAACACTTGGACAAAAGCAAAACATATGTACGTATGCTCTGGATTACACAACACAGCCTATGAAGCTAGCTGTGAAACTGTCAAACCTCGGAGTACCAACACCCACCTGCAACTGGATATTAGACTTCTTGATAGACAGGCCACAAGTGGTGAGGATGGGAAATAAGATATTACTGGAACACCTCAGGGCTGCTGCCTAAGTGCTAAACTCTATGCCTTGTACAGGCATGACTGCGTTTCCACCCAGAATACTATTCTGGGTGGAAACACATCATAATTAAGTATGCCGATGACACGACCATCCTTGGCCTTATGAAGGGAGGAGACGAGTCAGTGTACAGGGAACAGGTGAACAACATCATCAGCTACGGGGAGGACAATGACCTCGTCCTCAATGTGGATAAAGCGAAGGAAGTCATTCTGGATTTCAGGAGGGGACCTCCCACACTGCGACCCCTCACCATCAAAGGGACAGAGGTGGAGCAGGCAGACGGTTTCAAGTTCCTTGGCCTTCATGTGTCAAAAGATCTGAGCTGGACTGAAAACACTGTTGCTACAGTGAGAAAAGCACAGCAGCGGCTGTACTTCATTAGGACGCTGAAGAAGGCCGGACTCATTCAAACTCTCTCTCTGTAGTCTGATTATTAATTCCTTGTGCCAGTTGTTATCATCCGCCAACAATCAAATCGCACAACTTGAAATGTAGCCTGCATTTACTTCTCTCGCTTTCTCTCTGTTTCTCTTTCTCGCTCTCTCGCCCTCTGACTCCCTCTCTGTCTCTCAAAGCCGTAGAGAGAGCGAGAGAGAGAGAGAGAGAGAGAGAGAGAGGGAGAGTTATTGCCGGTCCGAAAAGGTCTGGTCTCACATTATACACTCTAGCCTCTTCATTGAGGGGCTAGAACTTGGTGCAAGCGTCGCACAGCTGTTTGTGGTGCTTGGTGCACTGATAGGCTATGTGAACAGCTTTGTACCAGTGTTAGGGTGTTAGGAGCACCCACCAGATAAATCATATATCGGCGCCTATGGTTGCGGGTGTCACTAAACGCTGCGTGCAAGGCGAGCACCCTGCTCATAAAAGGCTTTCTGTGGTGGACACAGCCCCGTTACAGCAGCTGTTGAATGCAGTCCCACGCCTCCCTCTCATCTCTGACCGACCTAGTTGAAAAGTCAGGGCCCAACATTAGCCCAAACCATTGCTCTATTAAACGTGCCATTTTTGCCAAAGTTTCAGGAAGAATCTTGCCAAAACACTTGGATGATGATGACCATCGACCATAATATGATTAGGAAACACTTTCTTTGTTATAGGCAGATAACAATCGTAGCAATGAAGCTGTCCGACAGTGAAAACTGTCATTGATTGATTGACAAGCACACATTAAAAAAACGTCAACAGTAGTTTCACATCTCCGAGCACTGTGCTGACGGCTGCGACTTTCCTCCCACACTTCCAAAACATTCTCCCATCCATCCATTCATCCATGACAATGGCAGCCACACACACACACACACACACACACACACACACACACACACACACACACACACACACACACACACACACACACACACACACACACACACACACACACACACACACACACACACACATTAACTCAGAAAGAGTGGATCAGGAGCAGAGAAGGTAATTAAAGAAAACCTGCTCCAGTGACTCCGGCCATTGTGTGCTTTAATTGTGAGCCAAAGTGCCTCTGCAAGGTTTTGCCCCCCCCCTTTTTTTTGGGCGTTTAATCAAAGAAAACAAACAGCCAATGAGCAGAGCTGGCTGTGCTGTGCTGTGTGTTGACAACACAGCCCTCCTCCACATAGCTGACAATGAGTTTTCACCCGGGGGTGCCCACCCACCCACAGACACACTCAATGAGAAAAGACCACAATGTCTCCGTATGCAAACGCAACAACACTACTCCCCAAATTCAATTAAGACTCCCGGTGGAGCCGGGAGACAAGGAGACGGCCCTTAAACGCCAGCGTTGGGACATTCCTCTACGCTTGCACTTCCTCCCTTCAACAGGACGCTGTAGCGACAAGTCAACGAGCCGTCCTCTTCCTAATTGCCGATGGTCTCGTCAGCTTTTTTCTTACGGCTGCATTTTCTGATCATTTTGCTGTTGCGGACTGCTTAAGTCAGTCACTGTATAAAGAAAGACACTTTATAACTGATTAAGTTATGGTAGTTAGTTATAATGTGCTGTTCCGCTGAGCTTCTGATGCATAAACCTTGTTATATGCTGTTATGCATACTTATAAACATCTATAACGAGTGTTATGAAGCCTTATAAGTGCATTTTAAGGCATTATAAATGCGATTATGATGCATCATAGACCCGACCTTTAAGTAAAAGTGTTACCGACAACCCTTATGCCAAATCATGATAATATGAGATCCAAAATCACAGACGTAGTCTCATATCAAAATATTGATATTTCCATATTGTGTGCAGCCCTACAATGGTCAGTTTTAACACTCTTACTGAGGTAAATGAACACATTAAAACCGGGAAAGCATCTGTGTCATTTTCGATTTTTGCGTTGGCTATTCAAAAATAGCTTGTACATCTGCTGTTTTTGAACATTTTTGAAAAGCATTTAAAGTGTGAGAACTACTGATTTAGAAGGCATTTGTAGGGTTTAACACAGAGGATTTGTGAAAGAATGTGTCAATATAACAAGACATTTCCACAAATCCTCAAAAGGTGTCTTGTGTGTAGGGATGGTGATCGAGAATCGATTCCGAAGTTATTGAGAATCGGGAATCAATAGGGTTTGGGCTTATCAATTCACTTGTCTAGCGGGACCTGACGTGACGTCATGTCACGAGAGAGAGACGAGAGTCATGTCACTGAAATCAAACATGATGTCGTTCTGATAAAGCTCTAGTCTCCTGTTGAATATCTTTCTTGCCAACTACCGGTAAAAAAACAAGGAACATGAATTTAGCCAAAATGCTTTACCTTTGATTGTCTATGGAAATTAAACGAAAGTGATAGAGTGGCCCAATTAGTCAACAACTACCAATAATAGAAAAGGATCGATAGTGGGACGATCGATAAGGAATCAGATGGATGAGCAGGGTTCCCCCTCATGTGCACCAGGGTGTCCATTGTTTCCCTCTATACTTCCTTGACCGGAGTGCCCCAGGGGTCTATACTAGCCCCCCTCCTTTTTTCCCTCTACACCAAATATCCTCGGCAATAATAGCCGATCTACAAGGCAAGCTCACAACGTGTCATTGCGACACAGCGTGTATATCGTCTATTTTCACACCAGAATCGGGGCCCTCGGGCTCATGTGGTATTAATGAGATCCGTTGAGCTTGTGCGCAGGTGCGGCTGGCCAACACACATTTCTGCAGGCTGTGCGGCCCTCAATTAGCAGAAGAATTTCATTGCCCTGCTGTCACCTGCGCCCGCTGCTAAGAATAGGGCTGCAGTCGTGCGGTAACGTTGCTGAAATCAGTGCTACCACCACAGTCCATTTCTTCATCACTGACTTGATACATTTGAGCAACAGAAAGCAGACAGATACATAGGACCACAATGGAAACAAGCCCCTAGGACCTTTTTTGTGTTATCCTTGTAGCCCAAATGTCTGACTGTAACTCGTGCTGTTTACATTTCTGTCTAATAAAGTATTCAATCAATCAAGCCGTTTTCCCATTGTATTCTATTCTCCGAAATGAACACCATTATGATCCAGTTAAAAATGTGGTCCAAGGCGCTCAGGTGGCGCAGTGGTTCAAATCATGTGGCCTATACTTTAACTCATTTAAAGGGATTGTAGGCGATTCAGAGATAAACAAAGGAAAAAAATCCAGCAGTTCGTTTCCCCGACCACCAGGGGGTGACGCACGGAGGACTTCCATAGAGTAAGCAGACTTCTAAACGGGCCATGCCGAATATAGGTTACTTTTTTCGGATACAATTCGCGGAATTGCCCGCCCCTGCCGGTTCTCTAAATTTTTATTTTTAAATAGGCTCTTTCATGACAAATTGACCACATATATGAAGTTAAACAACTAAATTCTATCCAAACGCTTTTTGAAAAGTAAATTATGTGCCTAAAAAAAGAAGTTTGAGAGCATTTTAAAACCGAAAGTAAAAAGTTCACACGGACACGGACGCGCACGGATGCGCACATGCGTGCGTGAATTTACGCACCGGATACCCGGATGTGTAACCTAAATAGTAGGGAAAATACGGATTTCAGAAAGAGGAGTGTTTTTCAATGCAGGAAAACACCCCAGCATCATTATATAGTGGCTGATAGAGGGGAAAAAATGGAAAATATATATATAGAGGTATTTTTCAAATATAGGCTTAATGTTGCCTACTATACCTTTAAACTCAGTTGATAAATAGATCAAATAAACAAACTGCTTCACATGAACAATGTTGGTGTAATTAGGAGATTCAATAGGGCGCTGCGAGCTTGTATATCTGTTATTTTTGAGAACCACATTTCTAAATCCTATATATTTAGCTATATTTTATATAGCTCAAATCTAAAATGACCAGATGCTTTCCAGTTTCAATGGGTCAAATGCATCGATAGAAAAGCAGTGCGTGACAGGGCCGGATACAGGAATTTTTAATTGGGGGGGCAATAGGAAATACTGAGGGGGCGTTCGCGCGGCGGCGAAATAAGTTTTTTCCGCCTACTTTGCTTCTTTTTGGCTTGTTTTCCTAGGCTTCTTTCTCTCGCAATATCTGGCAACACTGTCCATGGCAAATCAGGGCAGAGAATTATTTGAATTGTGCAATGATGCATGATGGAATATGATTACTTTGATTATGGTAAGCTCACATTTCATATCACACACACCATAAATGTAACTTTCACAAGCCCCCCAAAAATATATATTAAAAAGATAAAAAAAAATTATGCCTAGATCCGGCCCTGGTGCGTGAAATTAACAGGAAATTGAAAAGAAAACAAAATCTGATAATGTTGCACATAATACTGGTACTTTTTTTCCCACTCTTATCTTGTGAGACTGCAAAGACTATGCCCGTTTTAATAACATTTTCAACAATTTGTTTGTTTTATCCTTTCTTTAATGGGGGGAAATCTGTCTAGAACAGGGGTCTTCAAATGTTTTGAGGCTAAGGACTGATGAAGCAGGGAACCCCACTACTACATATTGTATAAAATTGTGGTGCAGATTAAACTTTTTCATAGATTTCAGTGTTGTTTTGAAAAAAAAGGTTCCTTTCACACAGTGATCTGGCGACACCCCTGTAATAACTCTGAGGACCCCCTCGGAGTCCTGGACCCCCTGTTGAAGACCCGTGGTCTAGAATTGTGTATAGGGTTATGTCTTTGTCCTTACAGAGATGGAGTGGGGTTAACACTGGCAATTATCAGAGATTAACGGTCATCAATCAATAGGCTTATTCTGATCAATACATGACTGATTGTGGTGGGTGGGGATCAGGCTATCGTCTCAACAGTGTTTAAAAAGACACAAAGCTATCTCAATGGTGTTTTAAAACACTGGTTCTCAAACGTTTTTCATGTCAAGGACCCCCAAAGTGATATATATATACATATATATATATATTTGGCCGTAGAACCCCATCCGAAAATATATATATTTTGCCAGGGACCCCCATCAGAGAAGAATTGTGTTAAAAAAAAATTCAAATGATTCCACATTTTTCAAGAATACAAAAAAATAGCAGATCTACAAGCTCACAGCGTGACGTGACGCTTTGTGGGTTTGCAGATCTGCTATTTTTGAATAGCTGAAGTGTAACATTTCTACCACCAAAAGTGGTCAAATTAGATTTTGATGCTATATCAACTACGGTAATTTAGCTGGGGACCCCCAAAGTGGTGTATATATATATATATATATATATATATATATATATATATATATATATATATATATATATATATATATATCCCACTTTGAGAACCACTAACCTACAGGAAGCCCCGAGCAGCTGGTGTATATGACAGTTTGTAGGGTGGATGTACTGTAGGCCTCATACAGCCTGGAGGTAAAGGCATCTATCTTCCAATTCAATTCAATTCAAAGTAGCTTTATTGGCATGAGAAAACGTTTTCCACACCTGACATGTATTGTAGGCTATAGCTGAGCTGACAGACCACTGTCACCTCAGATGTTGTGTTGTGTTGTGTTACAATTTACAATGTAGGCAGCAAACCCCCCAAAATAATCATATTTGAACTCGGGACCCCCCACCCTGACAAGCACTGATTTAGCAGACTCTCTTATAGGCAAAGTAATCACATACATCACATGCAGAGAGCCAGTGCCATTGAAACTATATAGGATAACAGATGAACCAAGAACCTATAGCATCATTGAAACTATAGGTGAATACCAGATGAACCGACAACCTATGCATGAAGTCTAAACAATGAATATACAGTCAAAAATAATAATGTGTACATTGAAGCTATAATATATATGGTAAAAAATGAACAAAGCATCTGTTTAAATAACATGCATCTAAATTACATCTTTAACATTGTGGTCGTTGTGTTGTGTTGTGTTGTGTTCGTGTTGTGTTGTGTTGTGTTCGTGTTGTGTTGTGTTGTGTCATGTTGTGTCGCGTGTGTGTGGGTGCGTGAGCGAGCGTGTGTGTGTGTGTGTGTGTGTGTGTGTGTGTGTGTGTGTGTGTGTGTGTGTGTGTGTGTGTGTGTGTGTGTGTGTGTGTGTGTGTGTGTGTGTGTGTGTGTGTGTGTGTGACTGTGTGTGTGTGTGTGTGTGTGGGGGGGGGGTGTCTGTCAGATGATGCAGGCCCTCAGCCATAGTGCTCCTGTCATGGCAGGGAGGGAATCACTGTGTGTGACACTGTGTGTGTGTGTGTGTGTGTGTGTGTGTGTGTGTGTGTGTGTGTGTGTGTGTGTGTGTGTGTGTGTGTGTGTGTGTGTGTGTGTGTGTGTGTGTGTGTGTGTGTGTGTGTGTGTGTGTGTGTGCGTGCGTGCGTGCGTGCGCGCGCGCGCGCGCAGCCGAGTGACCCAATTTTGCCTGAAGAAATAGGCTAGTACAAAAACCGGCTTTCAAGCCAAAACGCGTTATTCCCTCCACTTCAACACCACAGAGCTGCAAACACACACACACTTTACACTGTCAAAATAACTTGTGTGTGTGTGCGTGCAAATAACAACAAACACCCCTAATATGAACAAAATATGAACACAATATGGTTTATTTCCGCCAAACCGTTATGCTGCACATGACTGATCCCAGACATGCGGGGCATTCAGGGCAGGCTCTATGATAACTGATGGATAGGGCAGAGGCAGACTAATATGGGCTATTATTATTACTCATAGGCTATTAAATAATAGTAATTAAATAATGATAAGAAATAAATCTCCTTACCTGGAGGAAACACTGGAGATAAATCGCGGAGAGTAACGTTGGGACCATAATGGTAGCTCGCAGAGTAAAGTATATATTTTTTTTCACCACCAGCGCATCCAAACAATGGCGATTTTCCTGCAGCATCAGACAGACCGCTATTTTCTCTCTCTCTCTCTCTCTCTCTCTCTCTCTCTCTCTCTCTCTCTCTCTCTCTCTCTCTCTCTCTCTCTAAGACGCACACAGTGTTCACTGTGGCCCTATATGAAACCCGGGTTCGAACCCGCGGCAGGCCCGGTTCTTCAGCCTACAAACAGCTCTCCCCACTCAGATGATGGAGGATCAGTCCATGGTGGTGGTGGAGTAGTAGTAGGGTGGTGGTGGCGGCAGGGTGGTGGTGGTGGAGGAGGAGGAGGAGGAGGAGGAGACAGGGATGGAGGAGCAGCAGCAGCTCATCATCACTATGAGGAGGAGAAGAGAGGAGACACACAGGCTGCATTCATTCTCCGTCTGCTCTCTGCTGCTCCTCCTTTCCAAGCCCCGCCCTGCCTGCGCAGCATCACACGCGTGTCACACCGACAACGGTGACCCGTTGAATAGTGGTGCCGACGCCACAAAGTAAAATCTTGTGGCTTTGCCCCACATGGTTCTCAAACTTTTACATTTCAAGGGCTCCGTCACCCATTTCTGACAGTGTACAGATGCATTTGTACACTGTCAGAGTTACAGACTTGTAGGGTCAATTTAGAACCCTAAAGGATCCCAGAAAGTCCCTGGAATCCACTTTGAGAACGAGTGATGTAGCCTACACACCACAGCACAGATTCATGTAATTTTCATGTCAAAGGCCTACCCCCAAATTGATATGTATTTGACTGCGAATCCGCATCTGAAAAGGGTTTGTGCTAGAGACCCACAGAGAAAATAAGTTTTTAAAATAAAAAAACATATTTTTCCATTTCCTTCCAAAATATTTCAACATTTCTCAAAAGTAGCAGATCTACAAACTCACACGCTTGTATCGCCAAGCCTGGTGAGCTTGTAGGCCTATATCTGCTATTATTGAATAGCAAAAGAATAAGAGGGTTAAAGTGGTTAAATTAGATTAATTCTGAAGGGCAATGCTGATGAAACGTCTGCACTGGCCTACTTAATGCCAAAAGAAAACCACAGTGAAGAAGCAGTAATTTGTAAACCATTGACCTGTTCACAATCAGTTTTAATAGTCTTAATTGACTGATTATCTCCTGCGGCATCGCCTTCATTTATGTCAGGTGTGTCCCTAGCCATGGTTCACATGACGCTCGGCCATGTCATATTTCAGGGCCAGTGTCCTTAACGTTTAAGAACAAGAACATGTTTTGGACCTTATGAGTTTAATAAAACAAACCACATAGCCTAAATTTTAAGAAGTTGTCAAGTCGTTTGGAGTAAGAAATGTGTCCAAAATAGGCTAGGCTAGGTTAACCGAAACTCATCCTCTTTATAGCTTTATATACTTTTACAATGGTTTGAATTCATAATGTCTTGAATTCATTGGGAAGAAGTACGTAGCCTAGTCGCTACAAAACCAGGCAATAATAATAACCCTTCTGGCGCCTTTGTAAAACATAGATTAGTGAAACACAACCGAAAAGACAAAACAGCGACCACTACGGTCACACAATTCGATGATTTGCCGAATGCGGTGTTACCCCGTATATGGAGCAGCAGCAGCCACATGAGGTTCTGTTGAAAATGAAGCTTCTTCTTCTCATTTCATTCGGAATAGAATCGGCTCTTTGCTTGTTTTGGGCCTTTTGTGCAGCAGAACATTATGGCTTTATCATAAAGCGCTTTATTTTAAAGAAAACTTCAGGGAAAAGAAAATAGCCTACACGTGGCCCGCTTATTGGACCACTAGTGATTGATTGTTGATTGCTGCTCGCCTGGTTTAAAAGGCTTTTCGCACAATTGTCATCAAACATTTCCACTTCTTACTTCTTCTGAGCGAAAAATACATTGTAATTGACCCGCTATGACAAACATTAACATATATTGATGTAGTGGTGTTCATTAAACCATTCTGATTCAATATTCAATATGAATATGCAAGCTTTATAGCTTTCAGGTTTTTTTTTGTCAATGGTCAAATTAAACTGCTTTTCTAAATTATTATAGGCTTTGCTGCCACCTGCTGGACATGACAAACACTTGCGTCCATGAGCACCATGTCAATGTACAGCCACCAGTGGTGGTAAAAGTACTCACATTCTTTACTTAAGTAAAAGTATCAATACTGCAATGTAGAAATACTCTATTATAAGTAAAGGTCCGGAATGAAAAATGTACTTGAGTAAAAGTATAAAAGTATTGACATCAAAATGTACTTAACTTCTGTCGATAGCTTTAAAGCACAGCTCAAGACCTATTACTTCACTCTTGCTTTTAGCTGATTCTTTGGTTGATTTTTAATTCCTCACTGTATTCCCTATTTTAATGTTGTTTTATGCCTTTGCTTTTGCTTGCTTTTATTTTATTTTATCTTTGTTTGCTTTATTGTTAAATTGGTTCTAACTGTAATTGTATTCTTGCTCTGTAAAGCACTTTGAGCTGCATTTCATGTCATGAAAGGTGCTATACAAATAAAGTTTATTATTATTATTAAAGTACCGAAAGTAAAAGTACTCATTGTGCAGAATGTCCCATTTCACAAGTTTTCACAAGCTTTCAAAAAACATCTTTTGAACATAGCAGATCTTCAAGCTCACAATGTGTCGCATCAGCTTGTAGATCTGCTATTTTCAAATGGCCGAAATGTATATAGGTCTGAAGTGGTTCTGCTTATCTGTGCTGTATCAAAATCTAAAGTAACTACTAACTAAAGTTTTAAATAATTGTAGTGGAATTAAAGCACAATATTTGCCTCTGAGATTTAGTGGAGTAGAAGTAAAAGTACTGAAGATTGGAAATACTCCAGTAAAGTAGAAAATAGGCCTACCTCCAAACTGTACTTAAGTACAGTACTTGAGTAAATGTACTTAGTTACTTTTCACCACTTACAGTCACTATACTAGGACGGTGTTAGGCAACAGGTGGCCTGTGGGCCAAAATTGGCCCGCCAGTGATGTTATCTGGGCCGGCAAATGATTTTGTAAATCATTTACAATATGACAGTCCTCCCACATATAGGCTTGTGATTCTCAAAAAAACAAAATATATCCATGTATTCAAGGCTTCATGGGGTGTGCAATTGATAGAAAATAAATGATTTTTTGGGTGAACTCCTCCTTTAAGTTTTCCAGGGGGACTCTCTACCCATTCAGCTATGACCACCCTAGACCGAAGGAGGGTCAACTTTTACAAGCTTATGGAAAACAGTCTTTTTGCAAACACCAAAAATCTGAGAAGTTATCAATTGCACACCCCATGAAGCCTTGAATACATGGATATATTTTGGTTTTTCTCGCAATAATTTGATGCCCGGGGTAGGAGACACAAAGATTCTACTTTGTGTCTCCTACCGGATACATTAGCCGGTATGTAGTGATAACTGCCATTAAGCTACAAGATTGGAAGGGCTATCATACCAAAATATAAACTAGAGACATGTAGGAAGACAAAAATACAAAAACTTTAGGGTCACCTTAGGTGGTACCAATTTGTGAAAATATCAGTGTTGGCCCCTGGACTAGTTGAATTGGAGTTTGGAACTAAATGGACCCTTAAAAGGTCTCTAACTCAGAGAGTGTACAAATGGAACCAAATGCTTCCAAATGGGTCCACTTCACTTGGTCCCATTTGTCCATTTAGTTTTAGGAATATTCCTAGAGAAAGCATGGCAGTTGCGTGGGAGAACAATGTGTCCATAACTCACAACCTGGACAATCAATATATGTATGTGTTCTGTTTGTGGTGATATCTTGGTGTATGTTAATTTTGTGAGTGTCCTGTTAGCCCGTGCGGGCTGGACACCTTGTTGGGCAGGACATTGTAATAAAAAAATCTATCTATGTACACAAACTGGAGACCCTTTAAATCAAAAAGTGTGTGAAGCACTCTACTATAATGTCAAAATAGAGAATCTACCCCCAGTCCCCCACCGTAAGAATGCTTTTATGTTGGGAGTGCTTCACAGGCATGTCTCAAAAAGTTTCTCTCCATATCTAGAGATAAGTTTCTCTCCATATCTAAAGAGCTTGTTTATCTTTGTTCTTATAGTATTATTCTTCTTGTATTAAAAAAACGTTTTAATTAAATTTCCTTATTCAAGGCCTTCGCAAAAATGACTACCCCCCAAGTATCTGCACCTGTGACATTTGATCACACACACACACACACACACACACACACACACACACACACACACACACACACACACACACACACACACACACACACACACACACACACACACACACACACACACACACACACACACACACACACACACACAGTTCTATCAGTAGGCAGTTACAACACACACACATCTATCTTTGGTAACTTGTATAGCAATAAATAGCAATTAAATATACTGTATTGATTATTGCATAAGACAGTCTGTCAAAGCTCCAGATCTTAAATTAGCCTTTGATTGTGTTCTGGCCCTACATCTAATGACTTAGAAATAAATACTTTCTGACCTCTACACTGGGAACTAAACAATCATATAGTGTCTGTACTTTACTTGATTATTTTGTATTATTGCATACTTATTACTTTAGTCCACTACATTTAAAAGACAAAAATTGCACTTTTGTCTCCACTACATTTCTAGGAAGGGAAAAGGTATATGATGAATGAACCACATAAGCCTATATTTCAAAGATAGTGGAAGATAGTGGAAGATCTACAAGCTCACAACGTGTCGCATCGCGACCCATTGTGAGCTTGTAGATCTATTATTTTCACTATTATTGATTCTTTGAAAATTCCTGAAAAATCGTTGCAAATTTGACAGAGCAACTTTCATGTGTAGTTGAGTAATATTTGGCCAGGGGTATTTATACTTTGACTAGTCAAAATTGACGATCAAGTTTCATTGGGATGTTTGTTTAAATTATTTATCTATTTATTTATTTATTATTATTGTTGTTGTTATTATTATTATTATTATTATTATTATTATTATTTAAATGTATTTACATTTTTGAACATTGGTATTGTCGAATGGAAATTAGTTACATGAATTAATTTGTTTGAATACTTGGGCAAGGTGTATTTTTAAGTTAAATTACAAAGGGGTAGACGGATAAGCAATAGGCTTCAGTCTATGTTACCTTTTTTTCAGTCAAAAGAAGGCTGTAAAATAAGTGATGAAAGAAGAAAAGAAAAGGGGGGCAGAAATGTTTTGATGAATTTGATTTGAGTTTTGTATGGTGAAAAAATCTGTTAACTGAAAATGTAAATGCTGGTTGTCCCCAGGGCAAAGCTTAAAGGGATAGTTCACCTCCAGAATGAGATCGATTAGTCACCCCATGGAGACTTGAATACATGGATATTTATTTGTTTTTGTCGCTTTCCTAAGCCAATAATTTGATGACCGGCAACGGTTCCAGTAGGAGACACAATGAGTCTCCTTTGTCTCTCCTACCGGAACCACTGCCTACCGGTCCGCTGGTCATCAAATTATTGGCTTAGGAACGTGACAAAAACAAAGAAATATCCATGAATTCAAGTCTCCATGGAGTGACTAATCGATAGAATAAAGGAATTTTTGGGGTGAACTATCCCTTTAAAGGACCACTTTAACTCATTTTCAACATGACCTCATATAATTGGTCCAGACTAATGCTCATTATATTATGGTACCATTTATGTCTATTCACTCTGTGTCTCAGAATAGGGCTTTGGACATTTCAGAAACCTGCCTACCAGTGACATCATTGGTAGGTAGGTTTGATCATTTCAAACAAGATTAGAAAATCAATTTCTAATCAATGGAGCAATTATTTTTGATTTCTTGTCCACCTTTGGAGTTACATCATGGCAAGGTAACTACACAACCCAAACCTCTACCAAAGTGGTCTTGCCCTTTAAGGTACCAAAAGTAGAAAGTACTAGGCAGAATGTCCCATTTTAAATATATAAAATGTATAATAATCATTGTGAGCTTGTAGATCGTTTTTTTTTTCAAATGGCCGAAAGGTATATATGGCTGAAGTACAAATTAACTAGTAACTAAGTTTTCAAATAATTGTATAGTGGAGTAAAAGTACAATATTTGCCTCTGAGATGTCTGTCTGTCTGTCTGTCTGTCTGTCTGTCTGTCTGTCTGTCTGTCTGTCTGTCTGTCTGTCTGTCTGTCTGTCTGTCTGTCTGTCTGTCTGTCTGTCTCTCTCTCTCTCTCTCTCTCTCTCTCTCTCTCTCTCTCTCTCTCTCTCTCTCTCTCTCTCTCTCTATCGCTCTCTCTCTCTCTCTCTCTCTCTCTCTCTCTCTCTCTCTCTCTCTCTCTCTCTCTCTCTCTCTCTCTCTCTCTCTCTCTCTCTCTCTCTCTCTCGCTTGCTCTCTCTCTCTCTCTTGCTCTCTCTCTCTCTCTCTCTCTCTCTCTCTCTCTCTCTCTCTCTCTCGCTCTCACACACGCACACGCACACACACACACACACACACACACACACACACACACACACACACACACACACACACACACACACATACCTTCACACAGCATACGCGCGTGCGCGCGCGTGTGTGTGTGTGTGTGTGGAGATAGTTGCACGGCAACTCCACGCGCGCCGCTCAAACCTGGAGAGCAGCTCTAGAGCACCGTCCGTCCTCAGCCGAACTGCACGAGACTATTTACTATTTAGATTCCAAAATATATATGTATATAAGGTAATCCTTTAATATCCGTCTTGGAACAATTTCCCCGTTTTATTTCAACTTTGTGGAGCCCAAACAAGACCAGTTTGTGAATTAAATCAACATTTGGATAAGGATTAAACCAACAACAACCTGCATGCAGCACCGAGGAGGCTTCAATGTCCTCCAGTAACCTGTCAACAACCTAACTAACCCTTAAAACATTTTAAAAATACTGTTGTTCTTTTTTTAAACAGTTGAATTCTTTTTTTGTATTAAAAAAAAAACGGTTGATTTTTTATTTTTTATTTTCAAACGGTTGAATAATTTTTTCTTTCTTTTTTTAAACGGTTGAGTTATTTTCTTTTTCTTTTTTTTTTCTTCTTCTTCTTTTTTAACGGTTGAATTCTACCGGCAGAAGGAGGAGGAGGAGGACGGAACGATGAGAATGGAAGAATCCTCCAGGTCTACTGCGTTGTTTGCTTCTCTTGCGGTGTTTGTAGTGTGGTGGTCCGGGGGGGTCCGGGGGTCCGCGCCGGCCACAGCCTCCTGCCCAGGCCGCTGCCGGTGCGAGGAGGACGGCCTGCTGCACAAGGTGGACTGCGCTGACCTGGAGCTCAGCCACATACCTGAGAACATCAGTGTGTTTACCTCCTATCTGTGAGTTACTTACTTTACATCAGTTGTGGAAAGTAACGAAGTGCATTTACTCAAGTACTGTACTTAAGTACAATTTTGAGGTGTTTTCACTTTATTTGAGTATTTCCAATTTCAGGACTTTTACTTCTACTCCACTACATCTCAGAGGCAAATATTGTACTTTTTACTCGACTACAATTATTTGAAAACTTTAGTTACTAGTTACTTTGTAGATTGTGATTATTTTTCACAAAACATACATTAACCACTTCAGCCCTATATACATTCTGGCCATTTGAAAATAGCTGCAGCTTGAAGATCTGCTATTTTCAAAAGATTTGTATACATTTGAAAACTCCTGAAGTGGGTCATTCTGCATAATGAATGAGTATACTTACTACTTTCTACTTTTGATACTTTAAGTACATTTTGATACAGTACCAATACTTTTGTACTTTTTGAATTTTGGACTTTTACTATGTCTACATTGCATTTAATAAAATGTGAGTACTTTTTCCACCACTGTGTGTGGTGTGTGTGTGTGTGTGTGTGTGTGTGTGTGTGTGTGTGTGTGTGTGTGTGTGTGTGCGCGCGCGCACGGTGTGTGTGTGGTGCTGTTGCTATCGTGAGAAATTGAACACCTGTGTCAGCACGCACGCGGAGCGGACAACTACACACCCGGCTGTCTCTCTGTCATTATGTCATGGGCTACTCCTTCTCAGTGGTGAAAGTAGTGTTCTATGTTCCATAGCAGGGGCCAAGGACCCCTCATCTGAGAGAGAGATGAAAAATAGACCCCCACTACATAGTGTATAAAATTGTGTTTCTGACTTGTTGACAGCACTACTTTGTGTAAATGTATGTTTTTTTTGGTTTGTTGATTTATGTTTTCTATTAATATGTTGCATTCAGACCCCTTAAACTCTTAGTAAACTTGACCTTTGGCTTGGTACTTGGCCGCCTCTTTTTTTCCCTCTACACCAGTTTTTCAGGCCAAGGACCCCTTAGCTTAGAGAGAGATGGAGCACAGACTAGTTTGACAGCACTGCCATTGTCAAAGTGTTGTGTTGGATGCATGTTAATGTGTATTTTCATACAGTTTACCTTTCGTACTTGGTCTGCTCTTTTTTCCCCCATACACCAAACCTCTTTGCCGAAAATAGCCGATCTACATGAGGCGTTGTGAGCTTGTAGATCTGCTATTTTTGGCTAATGTTCCCCTCAGAAAAGGGATGCTAGGGTTCAAGTGGTTAATGTAAAAAAGAAGAAGTTTATCACACAAAAGATTTGGCGGA
Source organism: Gymnoscopelus braueri (assembly GCF_963280865.1). NCBI lineage: Eukaryota > Metazoa > Chordata > Actinopteri > Myctophiformes > Myctophidae > Gymnoscopelus > Gymnoscopelus braueri. The sequence continues at coordinate 6,166,690 of NC_137625.1, read as the reverse complement.
CCCCCTGTAGTAACTCTGAGGATCCCCTAGGGGTCCCGGACCCCCTGTTGAAGACCCTGCTCTACTCCAAACCTCTTTGCCGGGAAATAGCCGATTTACAAGCTCACAACGCCTCACCTCGCTTGTAGATCTGCTATTTACAGGTAATGTTCCCCTAGAATAGAGATGCTATGGATTAATGTAAAAAACTAAGAAGATGCTATAACACAAAGATTTGGCAGCCCCCCTGTAGTTAACTCTGAGGACCCCCTAGGGGTCTCAGACCCCCTGTTGAAGACCCATGTTCTATAGAGATGCCAACCGTCCTTGAAATAAGGAATCTTCCCTTATTTGGAAACTAAAAAAGAAGTTTCCTTTAACAAATTCCATGCCAGACGTTAATCTCATAATGTACTCACCAGTGCCAACGTGTTATTGTTGTTTTTTAGTTTTTTTCACGTCGCCATAGACCTTGTTAAAATCCTTAAGATTGAGCTGTGCACTGTTTGTAAACATCGCGGACATCTCACTGCTTTTACCAGTGAAAACCACGTGTCAAACGGGGCAGCATGTTGTAGTTAGAACGGTTTACGTTAAACAGTGATATGCGAGGAGAAAAAAACTACAAGGAGAAAATGGAGTTTCAGTTTCGTCATTAGAACGAGGGCCGACGGGATCGGCAAAATCGGATCCCAAATAATTCCGTTTCCGGTGGTGCTACCGGAAACGGAAGTATATTAAAAAAATCCGAAAGTGCACTTTTGGTGAAATCTACGCGAACCGGCGGTTCGTTCGCGTAGATCTACGCGATTGGCACGTGGCGGCTTTAAATAGGTTCGCGTAGATCTACGCTATTGGCACTCAATGTGTTAATGAACTGATAAAAGGACACACTTTGTTCATTATTTTTTCCAAATCAATCAATGACACCCATCTTACAGTTCAGACAGCTCATATTCATATCGTCGGGTGGAAATACAGATGATATCTGTATCTGTGTTATATATTATATAAATACAGATATATACATATCTGTCGGGTGGAAACCTTGTATGACCAAAACTGTTACTTTTCAGGATTCAAATTTAAAAATAGCAAAAGTAGGGCAGTAGTGCTGACAGAGATTTTCATTTTAAAGTAAAACATCACAGCCCTCAGAACCCTGAGTCCCTCAGGGTTCTGTATTATAGTGACCTTTTTTTGTTTTTTCTTTACTTTAGATATCTTCACTGAAAATGGCAGATCTACAAGCTCACAACACAGATCTTTTCTGTGAAAGCTTTCCCTAGAATACGTATGCTGGGGTTTAAATTAGTTTAATGAGCTGTAGAAGAGAGAACATTCAACACACAACACAGGGAACACACGTGTACACACACACACACACACACACACACACACACACACACACACACACACACACACACACACACACACACACACACACACACACACACACACACACACACACATTCACAGGGCTATAGATGGCAGGGTAGAGAAGAAAATGAGTGTGAAATTCAAAGCCATTTCATTGTACTGCTTGGGACAGGACGCACGCACGTGCACACGCACGCACGCACACAACCACACAACCACTTAAACACTTGTGTGAAGTATGAGGTAATATGTGGTCATTGTGCGTGCGTGCGTGCGTGCGTGCGCCAGTGACACAGCAACAAGCTGCCGTTTGACTTGGTGAAGGCTGGAGTTCTCTGTCTGACAGATGTATTCATTAGATTAGACAGACTGACAGTAGCACACTCCTTTGGATTGTGTGTGTGTGTGTGTGTGTGTGTGTGTGTGTGTGTGTGTGTGTGTGTGTGTGTGTGTGTGTGTGTGTGTGTGTGTGAGACTGTGTGTGGGGGGGTGTGTGTGTGTGTGTGCGTGTGCGTGTGTGTGTGTGTGTGTGGAGGGGGGTAATATATTCTGTGTGTGTGGGTGTGTGTGTGTGTGCGTGTGTGTGTTGGGAGGGGGGGTATTGTATTGTGTATGTGTGTACAGAAGGTCTGGTGCATGCTTAAGTAGTGCTGCTTGAATAGAGCCTGAAAACTCCAGAGAGAGAGAGAGAGAGAGAGAGAGAGAGAGAGAGAGAGAGAGAGAGAGAGAGAGAGAGAGAGAGAGAGAGAGAGAGAGAGAGAGAGAGAGAGAGAGAGAGAGAGAGAGAGAGAGAGACATATGAACAGAGCAACTTCATCCCTTACATTTGAAGAAAAAATAACTGCTGTTTGTGTACTATTTTAAATACTTTTGAAACATTGTTGCTATTTGTCCATACCAAGTGACTGCAAACATTCTTGCAATTTGTTTCAAAAAGCTTTAGAACAAGCTACCCTAGCCTACTGTACATGTGCATAATATCGCCTGACGGCTGGAAACCTCATATGTCCAAAATTGTTACTTTCAGGATAAAAAAAAAAAAAAAAAGCAGATCGACAAGCTTGAAACATGTCGCTCCATGCTGCGTTTCGAGCTTGTATATTTCTGCTATTTTGGATATTTTTGTATGATCTAGTAGGGTATTAATTTACGAAAAAAACCTTCGTAGTTAAAAAATATTAAAATATGGAGATAAGAGGTTTCTGCCCGACAGCAACGATATGTATTTCTAACAGCAAATTAACATTTTTGTGGTTTTGTAAGAATCAGAAACAGCTTTATCACACGTCAGAGGTTTACAGGTGCAAAGAAGTGGGTGAAATTAGTTTTTGGGCATCAAGCTTCATTGTACTTGTTGTTTTCAGAAAGAAGAAGAGAAAAGAAGAGGGGGGGGGGGGGGCAGGGAGAGCAAGGAGAAAAAGAACAATAAAACGGTAGAGGGAAAAAAATGTGAGGGATAGGTGGGGGTGAAAGTGGCTTGAAGTTCTTGCCGGAACTATACCCCAACCTCCACCTCCTCATATTGTTTTATTCATTCATGCACCCCTGAACACATGCATTCAATTTCTTTATGCCTGTACAGTATGGTGTAGAAATTACAAGCACATGATCAGGCATACATCATGCTTAGAAAATAATATTTAAATCAAATGGTGTGTCTAGCACAGAATAATGTGTAATGTTGACACGCAACTTTTCTTTGAAATGACAAATGTGTTAAAAAAAACTTCAATATGAATATCAACCTCAACAGTTACTTTTCTTTGAAATGACAAATGAAACTGTTTTGAAATTACAAGCACATAAAGCACTTTGATACAATATCCAAATTAAATCAAATTGTGTATGTACCACAGAAGTGTTAATCTTAACTTCAATATCAATATAAAATTCAACAAATTACTTTAGTTTGAAATTAAATTAAGCATAGCTATAATTCATAACTAAACCAACTATCCTATTCCTAATAATGTGTCATCCAACCACAAAAATGTATCGAATGTTGGTTGGAATTTAAGTAGTCTCTGCCAGTGCACCCCACGTTAAGAGTGTGTCGTTTGGTTGGTTGGTGAGGGGGGGGGGGAAATATTATTATCGATTTACTGCTCAGTTCTGTATAGAACCCGCCTACCAATTTGTACGCACACACATAGGCACGCTCAAAGGCCGTTTCCGTATCCGGTCTAAGCCAGATCTGCAACCTGCAAAGTGAACTGATCCCAGGTGATCTAGCTTTGTTGCGCACACATGCGCACCACAGCAAAGATATTGACGTGAACAAACCTCTCCGTGGAGTAAATCAAATAAACACAAGTAAACGGCACAGATTACAATGACGCAAACGCACTGGAACGATTTAGAAGCACTTTATAAGAAAACCAACACTTATGTTGATTTGACGCACATGTGTTTTCTTGTTGGACATGCTTTCGTGGCAGTTTATGGGCTTTGACAGCCGTTACTTGCTTTCCCTCTTTTTCCTGGTACAGTGTACCGGCACTGAATCTACTGTATTAACGGAACGCCGTACCGGCCCACTTTCACCCCTGAGGATAGGCAAAAATCTATCTACAGTACATACTGTATATCGTTGCAGTCGGGTGGAAAACCTTTTTATGTCAAAAGCCGTTCCCTTTATATTGTTATTGTAAAAGAAAAAGTAAAATAGTGAAAATGGCTGATCTACAAGCCCACAATGCATCGCGATGTGACAAGTAGTGTGCTTGTAGATCTGCTACTTTCACTACTGTTGTTGTGTAGCACTCTTGTGTGATGAAGTAGGGCTTTCATTTATGGAAAAAAGTCAGTAGAAATATGGAAATACAACGATATACACATGGTACAATCCAGCTGTACAGTATGTACTTCAGCTAGTTTCCACAAGTTGCTATACATGACATAGCTCTGTTTAAACATGACTGTATTCCCTTCAATTGTACATACATTTCTTAGTTTCTGATTGCTTTTACTTGACACTCGCTTTGGCAATGTAAACATAATGTTTTCTCATGCTAATAAAGCTCCTTTGAATTGAGAATCAAATTGAGAGAGGCATAGAGAGAGAGAGAGGGGAGGGAGAGAGAGAGGGGGGGGGTGTATGAAGCGAGGATGGAGGAGAGAAGCAGAAGAGAAGAAGATGAATACATTTGCAATGTTTTTCCTTCTTGTTAGTCGTGACTTGTGTGTGTGTGTGTGTGTGTGTGTGTGTGTGTGTGTGTGTGTGTATGTGTGTGTGTGTGTGTGTGTGTGTGTGTGTGTGTCTGTGTGTGCACATTTTGTTTCTGTGTGTATATTGTGTGTGTGTGGGTGTATTGTGTTTTTTCCGTCTCCTTAGGCTGACTGATGAATATCAGGCCATTATTCAAATAGACGACAAACTCTGAAAGAAAGAGAGAGGGTGAGAGAGAGAGAGAGAGAGAGAGAGAGAGTGAGAGAGAGAGAGACAGAGAGGTTTATTTCAAGGTAGAAGCCCAGTTGCGTGGCTGTGACAGCGAGGTCTCTGTTTTTTTGTGCTTTGCTTTCTTTCACTGTTTTGTGTTCCCTCGGTGCTGTCTTTCATTCTGTCATGTGTTGTGAGCGTGTGTTTGTGTGTGTGTGTGTGTGTGGGGGGGGGGGAGAGACGACGACGACACATGTCATAACTGATGAGTGTCTTGCTCAGGGATACTTAGACACATAGACAGTTTAGACTGGGGCCGGGAGGCAAACCGGTGACCTTTTTGATTGCCCAAACCGCCTCTCTAGCCACCACTAAGCCAGTAGTTCCCAAACTGGGGGTCGGGACCCCCAGGGGGGGTCCTCACATTATTTTGGCGGGCGGGGTCCCCAGATGATTAGCTTAATGTGCAACATTGTTTTCTCATTCAACTGTAAACAAACCACATACAGTAAGTGTAATAGTGTATACAGGGTATTTGCACATTTCTAAAGTTTACAATTCGGAAGTCGGCTATTTTTCACAGTATGTATCTGTGGAACCGAGTCAAACTAAATTTAATGCCCACAATTCCAAGTGCTCGTCTGGGTGGGGGGTCAAATATGACCCCCCCAGATCAAATATGATTATTTTGGGGGGTCGTGGCCTGAAAAGTTTGGGAACCCTTACACTAAGCTACGACCTGAGGAACGGTGCACACACCCAATAATGTTGTTAGGTTCTGGCTGATGCCAGTCATGTCATTAAAAGAAAAGGGAAAGCCATAAGCTCACATATTGCTCCAATAGCATTTAAGAATTATATTAATGACCTACAAGGCCAGGTCCGGCCTTGCCCCGTCCTATATATCTGATTTACTACGAGCCAACTCGTTGCCTGAGATGCTCAGTCATTCTCTTGGCATTCCAAAGTGTCGCTTAAAAACTAATGGAGACCGGGACCTTTGCCATTCGAGATCCGACACTCTGGAATGCCCTGCCCTGCCCGAGGAGATCAGGCTTGCAGAGTCTGTGCCTCGTTTTAAATCGCTTCTGAAAACTCACCTTTACAATGTGCTTTTAACACCCAACGCTCGCAGTTTTAACTTATCTTTTGTCGTCTCCGCCAGGCCGAAGGCACGGTAGAGACAGTTTTGCACCCTGTCCGTCCGTCCGTCTGTCCGTCCGTCCGTCCGTCCGTCCATCCGTCCAGATTTTCATAATCTGTCCTGATTGGCTTCGATTGCCATGTAAAGTTTGCACAAGTAGCTTGTTTTGAACAAAATGCCTCAAATCATAAACGCAGCGTCCGATTGCCGTGAAACTTTGCACGCACATTCCCACTATGCCGAGGAAGACATGCAACCCATTTCACATTGTCCTGTCATAGTGCCACCAGGAGGCCGATTTTTTCCTAACAAATGTTTTGATATTAGTCCTACAGATTTTGTCCAAACACCACGCAAATCGGTACACATTATTTGTTTAGTCATATGATCAAATAGGTTCTGTCAGATTTGTCATATTCCACCCGGATTGGCAAATGTTTAAAGGGATTCTAGGTAACTTTAAGCCTAAATTAAAAAATATTTTTATATATATATTTTGATTTTTTCCCCCCTCTATCAGCCACTATATAATGATGCTGGGGTGTTTTCCTGCATTGAAACACAGTCCTCTTTCTGAAATCTGTATTTTCCCTACTATTCATGTTTTGACATTCGGGTATCCGGGACGTAAATGAAACACTGTGAAACGGTGTTTGACAACAGTTTTTTTTCTTTTTTTGATCTCTGAAGTTGCCTAGAATCCCTTTAACATTGCTGGCCCACAATAACCTACCTTACCTAGCGGAGACCTGTGCTCCGGGGAGCACTTTTTCTGCTATGTTTATTTGTTTATTCATTTATGTCTTGTGATTTCCTCTGTTAAGCACCCAAAAGGTGCTATACAAATAAAGTTGATTAATATCATTATTATTGTTTACCTAATAAATGGCATCTGATAAATTAATGAACGTGCAGCTCTCTTTTTATTTAAATAAACATGGTCTAATGAAAATCTGAAGTCCAGGTTTCAACTTGTCTTTGTCTGTCTGTCTGTCTGTCTGTCTGTCTGTCTGTCTGTCCGTCTGTCTTTTCAGAGATCTCAGTATGAACAACATTACCTCTGTACCGACCGGAGCGTTTTCCACACTACACTTCCTGGAGGAACTGTGAGTAATGCACGCATGCAACCACGCACACACCACACGCACCGCACCGCACCGCACACACGCACCATATAAACAGCCTAAAACAGCCACTGGACCAGTGTTTTGTAAAACTCGAGTCACTTCCTGACTTGCCTACAAGCTCACGCGAGCTTGTGGATCGGCTTTTTTTGGCTCAAGTTCTCCTCAGAAAAGGGATGCTAGTTGTTAATGTAAAAATATCATAACTATCACAGAAAGATTTGGCGGCCCCCCTGTAGTAACTCTGAGGACCCCCTAGGGAAAGTACACTTTGTTAGTTCCAATGATCCAAGCCTGGAACACAAATCGATTGATTGAGCGTTAAGATAAAACACGCTTTGAGAACGCGCGTGGTCCACCCAGCTAATGAGGTGGTCAGATGGGTGGGCTGTGAGTGCTTTTGAGATTTTCGAGTCGGTCCTCTGACCCAGAAAAGGTTGGGAACTGTTGTATTAGCAAGATGAATCATAGTACATATACAACACATGTTGCAAGGTGAAACATTTCTCACAGTACGCAACTGTCTGTCTGTCTGTCTGTCTGTCTGTCTGTCTGTCTGTCTGCAGACAGTTTGTCTGTCTTTAGAAAGACGAGAAGAAGATTATATGAGAGCAGAGAACAGATTATACGAGGAAACCTAACCATGTTTGTTCTCAGTAAACTCTCTCTCTCACACACACACAGGCACGCACGCACGCGCTCACACACACACACACACACACACACACACACACACACACACACACACACACACACACACACACACACACACACACACACACACACACACACACACACACACCTGTATACTCATGTCTGACCCTTGAAAGACCTGAACTTGATTCTAGGATCTATTCTTGTCCCCCCCCCACCCCCCCCCCCGTGTGTGTGTGTGTGTGTGTGTGTGTGTGTGTGTGTGTTTGTGTGAAAGAGTGTGATATTTGTCGCTGTGGTGATAGAAACGCCACTATGGTGATAGGACACTGCAGAGGTGCACAGTGGTGATCTGTGGCTTGAACTCTATGTGACGCAATTACACACACACGCACGCGAGCGCACACACACACACACACACACACATGGACACATGCACACAAAAATGTACATATCCGCAAAACATGCAAACAAGTACCTCTACTACTGCTGGTTTTCTAGTACTAGGGCTGGGCAATAAACCCAAAACATATCAGTATATTGGTCTTACAGTATATATCAATGAATTGACACAAACAAATTCGAATAGATTTTTTATAATCGACTCGTTTGATTCGTCTGATTAACCACCTTAACCACCCTCGGGGACGTGCAAAAATAGCAAACATAGTCCATCTACAAGCTCTCAACTTATAGATCTGAGCTTGTTGATTTGCTAGTTTCACTATAAAAATATATATTTAAAAAACTCTCATTATGACATTTTACATGACGATTAATTGTCACACAAATTGTGATTGTGATTAACGATTACATTTTATTTTTGTCGTTGAACACTGGAACACATGAATACAATTTGCATTTCTGTTTGCCTTTTAGGCTTCATAGACATGACAAAAGACATGGCAAATACATACATAATTTAATAACTTTCTACTTTAATTTAATTCAATAACAATTGAAAAACAAAAAACATGAATAGTAAAAATAGCATATCTACAAGATCAAAAGCTTGTAGATATGCTATTTAAAAAAAAAAAAAAAAATTGAAAATAATTTGAAAACATTTTCAATGTGGAAATAATTATGACGATTATACAAAAACTAATTGCGATTATCTCAAATAATTGCGATTAGGCGATTATGTAATATTTGTGTCAGGCCTAGCCCTATGTAGTACTGCTGGTTTTTCTATCCTACCATAGAGGTGATTATAGTATCATGATGACCTTCTTACACCAGGTGAACAATATACAATATGAAATAACATTAATAGTAATTGTGTAATTTGTCTCTCAGGCGTTTGGCAGGAAACGACTTGTCTTTCATCGCCAGAGGAGCTTTCTCTGGCCTGTACAACCTCAGAGTCCTGTAAGTACGCATCAAGCAAGCGAGAAAAAATATGAAGAAATATATAAAGCCTGCTGTTATCTGGTGTTTGTATCTTCATGTCGCTTACTTCCATTGAAAATGTATGGTAGACTGTAGCTTTGTATCTGCCATTGTGAACGCAGCATGAGAATTTTATATCTCACTCTGCGTGTGCGTGTGCGAGTGCGAGTGTGCGTGTGTGTGTGTGTGTGTTATGTATGCGTGTCAAAAAGGCTAGCAAAGTATTGTGCTGTCTCTGCTATCTACATAGACACTTCTACTTACACCCATAGAATACTGAGTGACATGCTTATTGTATCATGACGACATATGCCATGATTTTGTGAATGTAACCTTAACTGTACCTTTAATATTTGTGTTCTTGTGCTGTGTGCACTCCTTTATGTGGAATACATTGTTAAAATGTGTTTGTGTAGGATGCTTCAGAACAACGAGCTGACTTCAGTCCCTGACGGAGTCTTCCAGTATCTTCCTAATCTGCAGTCACTGTGAGCACGCACACACACGCGCACACACACACACACACACACACACGCACGTACAATATGCACACACACAGTCCTATTATTAATGCAAGCAATGCTGAAACCAAGAGAGAGAGACAGGCTCTGTCCCCCTTGAGTAAAAGATGAACTATTTCTGAAATAAATAAAATATTTAAGGTGTTTATATATTTTTTCAATTTGAGTTATAGAGCGTAATTATAATCTATTATAAAGACATATAAGGCTTATTAGCCAGGGGTCCTTTTAAGTACTGTACTTTACTAGAGTACTTCCAATTTTCAATACTTTTACTTCTACTCCTTTACATCTCAGAGGCAAATATTTTACTTTTACTCTACTACAATTATTTGAAAACTTTAGTTTCTACGGTCGTTACTTTTATTATTATTTCAAAACCTACATTTACCACTTCAGCCCGATATGTACTTCGGCTATTTGAAAATAGCAGATCTACAAGCTCACAACATGTCGCGATGAGACGTGTTGTGAGCTTCTGCTATTTTCAAAAATATTTTTTACTTGTGCAATAGGACATTCTGCATAATGAGTGCTTTTACTTTTGGTACTTTAAGTATATTTTGATGCCAATAATTTGTACTTTTACTTGAGTAAAATACAGGACCTTTACTTGTAACAGAGCATTTGTTATTGCTGTATTGATACTTTTACTTAAGAAACAAATGTTAGTTCATCTTCCATCACCGGTCTTGTACATTACAAATGGCGAAACACATAACCGAGAGCCTGAGAGAGAGAGAGAGAGAGAGAGAGAGAGAGAGAGAGAGAGAGAGAGAGAGAGAGAGAGAGAGAGAGAGAGAGAGAGAGAGAGAGAGAGAGAGAGAGAGAGAGAGAGAGAGAGAGAGTAATGAGAAGAGGGGAGTGAGAGAGGAGAGGATGGGAGAAGAGAAGAGGAAAAGTGAGAAGAGGAGAGGAGATAAGGATGGACAGACTGGAGTCTCTCTGTGTCTGAAACACACATTTATCTGATCAACTATTATGTGTTGTCTCCTCTCTCTCTCTCTCTCGCTCTCTCTCTCTCTCTCTCTCTCTCTCTCTCTCTCTCTCTCTCTCTCTCTCTCTCTCTCTCTCTCTCTCTCTCTCTCTCTCTCTCTCTCTCACTCTCTCTCTCTCACTCTCTCTCCTCGCTCTCTCTCCTCACTCTCTCTCTCGCCCCACTCTTTCTCTCTCTCTCTCTGAGAACAGAGGTTGTTTTGTTCCAACAGAGACAGAGAGAGATACCTGTAGCTGTCTGTTCACTTTAAGAGGGTCTGTGTGCTTGCGTGCATGTGTGTGCATGTGTGTGCGACTGCGTGTGTGTGTGCGTGTGTGTGCGTGTGTTTGCGTGTGTGTGTGTGTGTGTGTGTGTGTGTGTGTGTGTGTGTGTGTGTGTGTGTGTGTGTGTGTGTGTGTGTGTGTGTGTGTGTGTGTGTGTGTGTGCGCGTGCGTGCGTGCGTGCGTGTGTGTGTGTGTCACGTGCAGGCGTGCAAACGCATGTACACGTATACGTTAAGTGTCAGTCAATGCTTAGCTGAGAGAAAGATGGAACCCTACTACTGTACGTATTGCATAAAATTGTGTTGCAGACTTTTTAATAGATTTCATATCTTCTAGACTTGTTTGAAAGCACTATCACCATCAGTGTTGTGTAAATTAATGTTTACATTATCTTTTCTATTCATATGTTGGATTGAGGTTAATGTGTATTTTCAGACATTTACCTACTTCTTAAACCATCAAGTGTAGGCCTACTTTTGGCGCTGTACTTGGTCTGCTCTTTTTCCCCTCTAAACAAATCTCTTTGCCGAAAATAGTTGTGAGCTTGTAGATCGGCTATTTTCGGCGAATATTCCCCCAGAATAGGATTTGCTACTGTAGGGTTCAAGTGGTTAATGTGGAAAAAAAACAACAACAACAACAACGCATAGATTTGGTGCCCCCCCCCCCCCTGTAGTATCTGTTGAACACCCATGCCACAGTTAATGGAAGTTCAGGATGTCACAGAAAAGTCTTTCTACTCTGTCTCCAGCCAGAGTATGCTCACAGGGCCAGCAGCACTGTATTGAAATAGCCTTTCCCGGGATCTGCACGAGTTCTACAGAAGATGGTGTATTTATACGCGGCAAGCCAAGAACTACACATACAAACGATGCAGATTTCAGCATTTTAAAATGAAGGGACCACAATAAACTGGTTTTGAGAGGATTTAATATGTCGACAGTCACCATCTGTGCTTTGAGTGTGAACAGACAGTTTGTCTCATCAGATGTTTGGATTGACAATCTTTCCCATGAACAGAATGTTGTCAGAGTCAGCGATGAGAACCATGAAGGGACGATTGAACTTCAGTTCGGGATCTGGTGCAGAACTTCTTGAGGTGATGGCGATGCCTGTAGCTGCGGACGCAGTAGCTCCAGCCTCGTCCACATCCAACGTGGCTTCGTGCACAACCTGCACGTAATCAATCGATTAGATCAGTGATTCTCACGCCTTTTCATTTAACCCATTAAGACCTGAGGCCGATTCTACAAAATGTCTTCTAAATCCCAACAGTTTTTTTGAAAAAAACTATGTTGCTACATCAGTGGTTCTCAAACTTTTTCATGTCAAGGACATCCCAAAATGTATTTGGCCGCGGACCCCCATCTCAAAATATTTTGTTCCAGGGACCCCCAGAAGCAAAGATTTGAGTTACTAATGTTTGCTTTAAAATATATGTGTATTCAAAGATTTGCCCACATTTTGCACGCGATACGAGCTTGTATATCTGCTATTTTTGAATAGCCAAAGAAATCTAAAATGACACAGATGCTTCCCCGGTCTTAATGGGTTTAACGACCCCCAGTTTCTTGGCTTGCATTAGTAGGCCACAAACCCGCATAAGAGTTACAGACCTGTAAAGGTCCATTAGGTTCCTAACTATCATTTAGTTGGGGACCCCTGGAAACCCCTCAAGGACCCCGTGGGGGTTGCCAGACCGCTGCACTGCTCTGGCTGCCAGTCACTTTTAGAATAGATTTTAAGATTTTATTGTTAACTTTTAAGCTCTTAACGGCCCTTAACTTCGATATCAACCAATCACCTGAGTGATTGGTTGACTGAATACTTTATTAGACAGAAATGCAAACAGCACGAGGTACAGTCATACATTTGGGCTGAAAGGATAACACAAAAAAAGTCCTGGGGACTTGTTTCCATTGTGGTCCTATATGTTTTCATTCATTCATTCAACCTTAAAATTCTCGGAGAGATCATTGAGGGAGACCCCCATTTACAATGATGCTGGGATTACACATAGAAGGACTAGCCCTTCACAGGGTCATCCCTATGTTCCCCGGGTCCTATGTTCCCCCACTAAGGTTAGGGTTAGGTTAGGTTTAGGTTAGGTCCTATGTTCCCCCACTAAGGTTAGGGTTAGGGTTAGGTTTAGGTTAGGTCCTATGTTCCCCGCTCTCCCTAGGAAAGCGGGGAACATAGGACCCGGGGAACAAAGGTACGGTCTCGCCGTTCACTAGAGCGAGTTAGGATGTGACTAGGTTTCTGACGTAACATGGATGAAATATGGTGGTAATTTTTCAACCAGGGCTTTGTAAATGAAGAGGTGCCAATGATTATTGCGTCCCTCAGTCAGAGAAGACCAGCCCACCTTATCATACAGGACACAATGATGAGTATTGTAGTTGTCACCAGTGATAAACCTCAGAGCTGAGTGGTAAACTGAGTTCAGAGTCAGTGTGGAGGCAGCTGCATGACGATAGATTATATCCCCATAGTCAGTACAGATTCAAATGTGGCTTCGATAATCCTTTTCCTACAGAACAAATTTTATTTCTATATAGGCAGCCAATCTCTTGACTAAGTTTTACAACAAGATTATCTATGCGATGTTTCAAAATTAAATTTGTCGTCCAGTGGTGGTGGAGATAAAGAGATTGGAGTTATCTATGTTTTGGGATTTAGAGAAGACCATGAATATTGTTTTATTTTTGTTAAGTGTTAATTTAAGGTAGTTAAAGTAGTGCTGTAGCGAGAGTTGCAGTTTTTTGATGGCCAATAGAGCGGAGTCAGCGGTACAATATAAGATTGTGTCGTCGGCATAGAGATTCATTTGACAGCCACATAGAGAAGAAACTATTTCATTTATGTATATAGTGAACAGGACAGGGCCTAGAATGGATCACTGTGGTACGCCGGATTTAACCGGGAGGAAACCTCCCATCTTCACACATTTACGTCTGCCATACAGATAGTTCCTAAACCAGCTGCAAGAATCCCTATCAAAGCCTGGGATGAGTAGTCTTTCTAAGGGTAAGGAGTGGTCTACTGTATCATATGCTTTTGCCAGCTCAATAAAAATAGCTGCAACATGTTTGTAATTGTCTAAACCAGTGATTAAATGATCCAGAACTATAGTGACAGCTGACGTAGTGCTATGATTAGCTCTGAAGCCAGACTGATGAGGACTTAGAATAGACTGTTGTGAGAGGAATGGTTTTAGCTGGTTATTTACTAAGGATTCCAGAATCTTTGAGAGATAGGGCAGTTTTGTAATTGGCCGATAGTTATTGGGATCATTACAGTCACCACCTTTGTGCAGTGGGACTACATATGCTGATTTCCAGACACTGGGCACTATGCCTGGTGACATAGATACATTAAATATAAAAGAAATGTGATCCACAATAAAAGGTGCAGATAGTCTTTGAAAAAAAAAGGGATGAGGTCCTCTGATTTGGCTGTACTGGTTGTTCTTACAGTAAGTCCAGGCTGGTGACCAAGGGTGACCAGGCCTATGCCATCAGGGCCCCTAGACTCTGGAACAGCCTGCCATTGGACCTCAGGCTTGCTAGCTCCATAACCATTTTGAAATCTAATTTAAAAACTATTATTTACAAAAGAAGCCTTACATTTTAACTCCCTAATGGCAGCAATTGGTGCATCTATACTCGTTGATGCTGTTAATTGTGTGTTGCTGTCTTATTCACACAAATTGTACACTATATGATTTACTGTTTGGTCTTATGTTGTAAAGCAGTAACTATAATGTTTATTATTATTGTATTATTATGTGTGAATGTGTCAGAGTGAAACATGAGTCAGTAATCCAAGAATAGTTCACAACATATGGGGGTCAGGCTTGGTTGAGGAGCCCAATGGCTACTGCACTGATGGACTGTCCTTTGTTGTGATATGAAGGGACAAATAGACAGTCAGACACTCATCCATTGTGACACCTCTTACCTCTGACACAGCCACACCCTCTGCAATGCCACTGAGGTTGGCTGCAGAACCAAACATGTCCGTTATTCCCATCTGACGCAGCACATTGTTCAGATTTACTTTAGTCTTGATGGAAAACTTGGGAACAAACACATCGTAGTTCCTGAAAAGGAAATACAAAACACTTAAGACTATGGCAAAATATTGTGGCTGATCTTATAAGATCATTCTGGAATTGATTGATCCGTCTCTGACTTGAAGTGTTTTGTGAACGTAATGCAAAAGTCATTACTTGACACAGAAGGTAATATTCTAACATACCTTACCAAAGGGACTTTGGGTCCCTATTATTATTATTATGAATCGTTTTAAATTGATAATAAGTAACATGTAGGCTAATATATGACATTTTGAATGTAATTAAACACAAAACTCTTAAAGGTTCTATGACATTAATTTTCACTTTTTTTTTTCAAATGTTTTTTGGGGGGTTTTATGACCTCAATTACACCCCAAAAATCTGAACTTTGAACATTCAGTGGATTTTCTGTGGTCTGGGGTTTTCTGAATAATTAGGCTGAAAAGTAATCTGAGCTTGGCCATTCGGCAGTGAGGTCACAGCCGATTAATCCCGCCCACTCTCCTCCTCGCCCCTCCCCTCCCCTATCCTTTCCTTTGGGGGGGGGCGGAGCAGAGGCGATGATTGACAGGCAAAATCCCTCACCAGCGAGTTTTTTTTTTCATTGCAGTTGAAAAGGCTTTAGAAATGTGAGAGAAAAACACCTGCCATGGATCAATGGAGTGGAATTTTTGGTTAAAACTTTCTATACACGTTTGAAGGACCATGACAAAGACTTTTAATGTGTGGTAAAACTGAACGTCATGAAACCTTTAACCACTTAAACCCTGATGTCCCTAATTTGGGCATGTCATGTTTTCAAAATATTCTTCAACGATAGCAAATCTATAAGTTCGAGGTCATGACATGTTGTGAGCTTGCAGATGAGCTGTTTTTGTAGAAAATGTCAAATGTGATTTCAGACCCTTTCTTCATCCCGTTGAGCCATTTGGTGTAGTGCATGGGGCAGATGTGCTCCTCCAGCGCAGTCAATTCTCCGTCAGGTAGCATCAACAGCATGGAGTAGGAGTTGTTGAAGGGTAAACGGAGGACTGTGGTGGAGATCTGCTGGTCGTGGTAGACATCAAACCTATCCAACCCTGTGTTCATCATCTGGACTGGAACCTGCAACATCACCATGTGGATCGATTAGAAGAGCCCGACCCATGCCAGGTTTTTGTGTCCAAAAGGTTTGCTTACAATGACATGGCTCAAATAGGGACGCAAAGGTTGAAAGTGATTAAAATCACTGGCTGCAAAACGTGCCAATACCAATGTTCTCAGAAAAGTCAAATGCTGGCCGATATATCGGTCCAGCTCTAATCATTAGAACCTCTTGATTTATGAACACACAACCACCAAACATCTGAGAAGAACTCAACGCTTTGTTCACACTGAACAGCAGCTGTTCTGTCAGATATTAGAACAATACATACGTAACCTACGTGTACTTCCATGTACTGATGTTCTCATGTCTTACTAAATAAAGTGCATCAATCAATCAATCAAAACCTATTGTTACTGTGGTTTAAGGATTGACTTCAGCTAAAGGAGGAGGAAGAGAGTACGGCCTGTGATTGTGAGGTGCTGGCCACAGCAAAAGTCAAAACTGGAATAAAGGAATGCGTTGCACACGGTCTGATACAAAAAACGATTTCAAAAGACAACATTTCAGGGGTGTCTGGTTGGTGGCAGTGTTTGAGAGTGGGAAGCTTGGCAGGGAGGGCAATTTCTGTCACTCCTACACTTTGGTCAGGGTGCCTGTTCAGGAGCGACCTAAACTGGGAGTAATAATGTGCTTCTACAGTATGCATGCATTATGCCCTCCTGGTGAAACTCACTGTCAGGTGAAAAGGAGTGTATCAGAGGAGGACATGTGGCTGTCTACACCTTCCCCAAGACCACGTGGCTGTCTACACTTTACGATACGGATTGAGAAAATAAATCTAATACTAGAGACTGTACTTGGAGGCATTAAAAACACAGGTCGCGTCTTTATTTAATTATTTAACATTTCCCATCTGGCAACACTTTTCGCCCCTGTTCACAGCTGTGTACAGTAGTAGCCTACCGTGCAGTTTTGAGATATACATATTTCTGCTGTTTATCTTAATGATCAGTGAAAATGACTGCATAACAATAGTAAAACATAATACTATACAGTACAAATAGGTGCAATTAGTGGACAAACTAACAAAAATCCATTCAGTTAGACAGCAGCGTTATGAGGTGTGGTACCTGGTTTTGCGCATCCACATTAAACAAATCGTTCTCGGTATTTGCAGGGTCAAATGGAGTTAGCCATTTTCCTGTTTGAGAGAAAGCAGTGGAAAACAGAAACAACGATGACAATAGTGAGACGAAACTTAAATGTGGAAAGGTGACTGTAGCCATGATAGAACTTGTTAGAGGACAGTTTCTCAATGTTGGGTCTGGGGCTAAACCTAACCCTGATCCTTATTGGTCTGATTGGGCTCCCAGAGATTAAACTAATGTTATCAAATAGGGGTCTGTGGCCTAATGTATATCACATTGGGAGTCCTTGAAAAAGGTTGAGAATCACTGAATTAGAGATGAACCCTACCCATTATTAGGCTAATAATATTAAATTAAATTTTTAATTTTTAATTTCTTTCTGGTCTATGAAATGATTCTAAAAACATAGAATTGAATGACAGCTCTGAGATGACATCTCCTACCTTTGTAGTATATGTAACTAATAAGATACATGATAGTATCAGGATCCAGGTTTTCCACTAGTTGGTCTATCTTGCCGTGGGTCTTCCCCTCCACATACTTGTTGATGGTAGCAGCACTCTCTGTGGAATTGTTAAAGTCCACAGTGAACCCCTCCGCCAGGTAGGACTGCCTGAGGGCCTCCAGGAACTCAGGCCGTGGCTTGAACTTATTGTCCACAAACACTGCAGTTCCTGCACTGATGTCTTCTGATAAAGTCTTGCTGGCTCCGGTCAGAATTCCATGGAAGGCCTGGTTTACGTCAACCTGGCTCAGTAGGGAGCTGTTGAAGCCCAGACCACTGAAGAGCTGCTGGTGGGTTTGGCCCCGGGCCCCTACAGACAAGGCTGCCAGGGCCAGGCTGACACTTGCGGGTGAGAAGAAGACGTTCTTGCCTTGGTTGTCCGTCTGAGCGGCCAGTTGCCTGTACAGGTTGAAGGTGAAACCTTCGTTTGCTGATCTCACCATGGAGAGGCTTTTGGCAGCGTGGTCTGCACTGTTATCTTCATGACCTGAATATGATGAATTAGATGTGTTAAAGAAATTAGGAGGGGGGCGGCCGGGCGGGCATTTTCTTAAACTAGTTCACCCAAAAAACGACTTATTTTCTATCAATTTCACACCCCATGAAGCCTTAATTAGAATTAATTAGCCAATAATTTGATCACCGGCTGTGCTTCCGGTAGGAGACTCAAAGAGTCTCTTTTGAGTCTCCTACTGGAGACATTAGCATCTTTCCGCTGGTCATCAAATTATTGGCTTAGGAATGCGACAAAAAAAAAAAAAAATCCATGAATTGAAGGCTTCATGGGGTGTGTAATTGATATAAAATAAGTAATTGTTTGGGTGAACTACTCCTTTAACCACTTAAACCCTTTAATTCTTCCTCATATGACAAATAGCAAAAAAGTCTGTTCTCACAACATTTGGCATTGTGATGCATTGTGAGCTTGTAGATCTATTTTTGAAATGTTGACCAAAATAGGGACACCAGGGTTAATGTGGTCACACGTGCATTTCTCAAAACAAAAAAAGACCTAGAAGCAGGGATAAAACATATCCCAACGGCCATTTAAATGAGTGACCAGAGGAGGGACATCAAAAGCAGAGTCATCAAATCCAACCCTGGTCAGCTCTGTTACCTTCATGTCCTGCATGGTGATGACCTGTACCCAGACATACCGGTGCTGATAGATTCCACACCCGCACGGCTCCTTGCATCATGGTGAACTGAGGCAAAGGTTCAAAAGGTTTCCATCAGTCAAGTTCACTCACTGTTAACCCATTAAGACCTGAGGCCGCGTCTAAAAAAATCGAAATCCTAACAATCTTTCGGAAAAAAATATTTAAAAATAAAATTCTCGATTTTTCAAAAATAGCAGATCTACAAGCTCGTAGCGCGGCACTCGGTGCCGCGCTATGAGCTTGTATATCTGCTATTTTTGAATAGCCAAAGAAACCTAAAGTGACACAGGTCTTAATGGGTTAACTAAACAAACCTTTCAATCTAGTATAGCGCTTCTCTGTCTGGAACTACCATGAATGTGTTGTAGTCCATACAACACATTCCCAAATCAAATATGAAATAGAATAACTGCAAATACATCATGTTTCCAATGGTCGATTAGATTTAGAAGCGGTTTAGCACTCACACCTTCTTGCACCTGGCGCCTATCCAGCCTGTGAAACAGTGACAAAAGAAGTCACCCTTCTTGTCCTCGCACCGGACTGTGCCTCTGGGATTACAGGGAGAAGGAGAGCACTGATCTGGAATATTGTGGACACACGTTGCCAGGTCCTGCCTCTTCTTTTCTGAATCTCCAAACTTCTCCACACAGGCTAAATACTTGGGATAGAAGTATTCCGTTTCAGGGTCGTTTTCGAACACCTCCCTCGCCTCCTCTTTGCTACACCTCTCCTCCACACATTCCCTCTCCAAGTGGCCTCGCTTAGTCTCCTCGAACACTTCGAACACCCAGAAGGCTCTTCTGGGTCTGCTCAGAAACTGCTTGGCTTCTTCTGGAGACAATGAAACTGAAATGCTATTGGACCAGCTTGCAAACAGAAGGATCAGCAGGGCTCTCGATGAGAAGGACTTTGTCGCCAGGGTCAGCCGCATGTTTGCTGCTTTCTCTCTCTCTCTCCCTCCCTCTCTGCGCCAAAGCTCTAGTTCAACTTTCTCCCGTCCTATTCCTGTTCCTCTGATCAACGTTGTCACCTTCAGAAGTTACAACTTAAATTGAAGATGCCAATGTCAATGCTGGCAAGTCCTTGGAACGGTTTGGACGATGAACAAAAGAATCAATTAAAAAGATTAATTAACATTTTTTTTTTTTAATAAATCTAAAATAATAGATAAATATAGAACATTAATGTCAAATCTGAGTGATCACGTCCATATGATGTGAAAAAAATATATATATTGAATGTTCCTTTTATGACCAAAATAAACTACTACTACTACTACTACTAAAGTCCTCAATAACCAACTATCACAAAACTGAAACGGGTAAATTATGCTTCATTGTATGGCAGGGTCACTGTGCCATACGACGAGGAAATAACTGATTTTAATAAGAAAATGTGATTAAAAGCAAAACGAATTCAGCGAGCAACACTATATATTATTATGATAAATTATAAATTAGCCTAAAGACTTCATATGAAGTACAGTAATACATTACTCACCTTCCTAACGTGAAGACACCTCACCACAGACTGCTGAGGAGATGTCCCCTTTTAACAACAGATGAGATCCACTGCACTTTGACATGTTTATTTGCCAATATGGCCTTCTCTTATTTGCTCTGCCTCTGTATTTATTCTGTGTAATGATTACTGTTAAGCAATCAAGCATGGAATAATGGCTGAAAATGCAACAGGAATTTTGTACAAGTCAGGTAGCCATATTCTTCTCTATACATATCTGTTGTCTACCATATATATGTTCTAAACATAAAATACTTGAATAAGACCTTGTACAGGTTAATCTGAATGAAGACAGGGTTTAAAGCAGTACCTACCTTCAGTCTGCTCAGGTTCACTGCACTCACATGCTGCACTGTCTGGCAAGCCTCGCTTCTTCATAGTTGATTTGAAGCAGCCGACCCCGGTACGTAGACGATTCATTAGAGTCCGTTGCCGGCATGGACCATGGTAGATCTTCTCCTTTTACGCCATCCAGAGGGTCCTGCGGGTCAACGAGAGAGACAGAGAGAGGAAGCGAGCGAGGGAGAGAGATGTTTCCTCCACAATTCAAATATAAATTGGGGGCTGGGTTGGGTTTTAGCACCCGTGAGCACCAGCATATACCACCACGTGCACAGATGTGGCGGTAGATACGTGAGGGCCTCGGCTGACTCCCACAACCTCTTCCAGGATGCCAACAGCCGAATACAAGAACGCTCGCCCTGGGGCAAATCCGGCGACATCGGAACGGTCGCCACTAGGTATTCCTAAACGTAACCTCAGTAAAACTATGCCTAACCTAAACTTATTCCTAAACTTAACCTCAGTAAAACTATGCCAAAACCTAACCTTATTCCTAAACTTAACCTCAGAAAAACTATGCCTAACCCTAAAATTATTCCTAACCTTAACCTCAGTAAAACACATACAAGAATACAAGGACCGCTGGTGGCGAGCTGTCCGCGGAAAAAATGGGGGTGAGTGTGTTTTGGGGCGAGCCTTACGGTTACCCACCAGCCAAGCCGAGGACTGTAGAAAAGTCCTCCGAGATGTAACATCTCTTGTGCCGACTTATTATAGGGGTGGCTGTTTGGAGACGTTGTTTCCATTTTAGTGTTGTGCAGGTTATACCAGTCATATCATCTTGCATCTCCCCTCTTATCTCTCTTTCTGTTTCTCCCTCTGTCTGCATCTTTGTCTATTTTTCTGACTCTCTCTCTTTCTTTCTCTCTCTCTCTCTCTATCTCTCTCCCACTCTCTCCTCTCAGGCGTCTAGACGCCAATCGCATTTCCAGTGTTCCTATTGGCTGTTTCTCCGGTCTGCCCGCCCTGCGTCACCTGTGGTTGGACGACAACTGGCTGGGGGAGGTTCCGGTCGGAGCTCTGAGTGACGTCAGTTCCCTACAGGCCATGACATTGGCTCTGAACCGCATCAGTCACATCCCTGACCACGCCTTCTCCAGCCTCACGAACCTCGTAGTGTTGTGAGTACACGCACGCGGCGCACACACACACACACACACACACACACACACACACACACACACACACACACACACACACACACACACACAGAAGTAAATAGACATGTATGGTAGAATTACATGCTCATCATCAACCATCTGATCAGCTGGGTGAAGCTGAAACTGGATTTCCCCTGTGGGATAGCTCTGGTCCATAGCGTTAGAAGGAGTTCTCCTTAACGCTATGGTTCTTTCGATCCTTCCCCTCACACCCGCGCAGGCTGCGCAGCCTCTCTTCTTTAGTAAAAAAAATATATATACACTTTCGCTACTCACCAAAACAAAGACGGTTTTGACGGTGTTGAAAGCCTACTTTCCTTAGTGGGAACACTGAGCTCTTCACTCTGTGCCATGCAAAGTGTCATTTCTAGTTGACAAGTGACGCAGTTGTCATTTACGTGCAGTCCCCATGTTGTGTAAGTCATTGGTTTCAAAGTGGGGTCCTTGGGGGGACCAGGGGGTCCCCAAGTAATTTTTTTTTTTTTTTCAATAGTATTTTTATTGATTTTATTTTTTAAACAAAGACAAAACAAGACAAAACAAGACAAGACAAAACAAGACAAAACAGACAAACAGCTCAGCTCAGACACGTTATAAAAGGAAAAGGATATGGATACAAATATAAACTCCACATGGACCAGAAAATACCACAATATATATATACATGATTTGGTGCTTGACATTACATAGACGGGTGAGTAACTACCCCAAGAACAAAAAAAGAAATACAAGAAATACAGATCACAGTACAAACATCCACAACAGAAAAGATGAAAAAATAAAAATAAAAATGAGAAACAAAATAAACAAGCAAGGATTTAGACATTATACATCAAGGTCAGCGGTATCACTCCTGTTAAGGAACCCTATCGTTAAAGTGTCAGCTAATTGAGGGCCAATAAAATGTAGATATGGGTCCCATATTTTATAGAAGGCATCGGTTGTGGAACGTAGGAGGCAGGTTAAAAATTCCAACGGCATGCACTGCATGATTATTTTGTGCCAGTCTTTCTTTGTTGGTGGTCTCTCATTAATCCAAGACAACAGAATATTTTTCCTCGCAGCATAGGTTAGAAGATTAAACAAGCGTCTATGAAACTTGTTAATAATCTTTTTATCAGGACCCAGGTAAATTGGTTAATGTAGCGTCACAATCATTTGAACCACTTTAACCATATTTTATACTTTGGCTATTAC
>NC_137625.1:6068653-6136153 GCF_963280865.1 Gymnoscopelus braueri | reverse complement strand
TTATGCTGCATGCTGAGTTGCTGCATTAACACATTTTCACACAACGTCTAGTAATTGATTGATTGATTGATTGAATACTTAATTAACAGTTTGCAAACAGTACAGTGGTACGACTATGCAATGATGCTAAAAGGATAACACAAAAAGCCCTGAGGGCTTGTTTCCATTGTGGTCCTTTGTGTTTTTATTATTCATTTAAAGACATACAAAGGGATAGTTCACCCCTGAAATGCCTTTTTTTCTATCAATGTTTTTGTTGCATTCCTAAGCCAATAATTTGATGACCGGCAGCGGTTCCGGTAGGAGACACTAAAGTGTCTCCTGTGTGTCTCCTACCAGAACCGATGCCTACCGGTCCGCTGGTCATCAAATTATTGGCTTAGGAATGCGACAAAAACAAAAACATATCCATGAATTCAAAACCGCCACAGTTGAGTGATTTTTTAGGTAGGGTAAGTGATTTATTTGGGTTAAAATAAGTGATTAATAGCTCTATATTCTGATTTTGTACTTATTGCTATAGAGTGTTTGTTCAGTAACAGGAGTTTCCATGTCTCTCCAGCTCTTTATTAAGCAGAAAACTCATTTTCAGGTCAGGATACCAATTGTATCCAATCAGGATAGAGAACTCAGACAGGATTCAGATTGAACAAGAGAAATTGGAAGTGATGACACAAATAATTGACAAAATGTGTCTGGTCTGTGTGTCTGTCTGTCTGTGTGTCTGTCTGTCTGTCTGTCTGTCTGTCTGTCTGTCTGTCTGTCTGTCTGTCTGTCTGTCTGTCTGTCTGTCTGTCTGTCTGTCTGTCTGTCTGTCTGTCTGTCTGTCTGTCTGTCTGTCTGTCTGTCTGTCTGTCTGTCTGTCTGTCTGTCCTCTCATAGGGACATATCGTGGAACAGGTTGTCTTCAGTGGAGTCCAGTGGTTTTTCTGCTCTGCCTGCCCTCAACAAACTGTGAGAACACACCATAAGATTGATTGAATGCTTTATTAGTCAGAAAAGTAAACAGCACGTGCTACAGTCAGACATTAAGGCTAAAAGGATCATGCAAAAAAAGTATAATAATACATGTCATGAACAAATACAAACACTAGCCTATATGTACAAAGGAGATGGGAAATTGCATTTACCGCCCCCTTGTGGTCTCCTGACAGATGTTTTGAAAGAAACCAGCGTTTCACATTCTTTAAAGGATGATGTCAAAACATTCCACATTTTGGTGGCAGAGTAGTAGAATGAGAATTTTCCCATGTTTGTTCTAAATTTTGGGTGGTACCAGATCATAGTCGCTCCCTCTAGTGCTGTGGCTGTGGTCTCACCCATGAGACATATTAGGGGGATGAGATCAGTCAGGATAAGACTAGATCTAGAGAGATCAAACTGGTTTGAGATGAGATCAGATACAATGAGTTGATATAAGAAGTGATAAGTTAAGTCATTGCATTTCTTCCATTGTGTAATAATACATTCTTCCATCTCTCTTTCCAGTGATCTCTCGTTCAATCAGCTTTCCTCCCTGCCTGTGATTGGCCTAGGCAGCCTAACTCACCTGCGATTGGCTGGAAATCGTCAGCTGACACAGCTGATACAGAGAGAGAGTTTACCTCGAGTCAGGTACACCTACGCTGCATGTGCTGTGTACGATGTTTTACTCAAGTAAAAGTAGCAATACTATGTGTGTGTGTGTGTGTGTGTGTGTGTGTGTGTGTGCAGGGTGATGGAGGTACCTTATGCTTTCCAGTGTTGTGCATTCATCTCCTGTCTGAAAGAAGTAGAGAGAACAACAGAACAAAACCACGGTACACACACACATACACACACACACACACACACACACACACACACACACACACACACACACGTGAACACTACTAATATAATGTACCCTCCAGCCTGATGCATGCTACAACAAAACTTCGGTTCGGCTGGGCTCACGTTGTTGGTGGCGAGTGGGGGACTCACTCAAGCAGTGTGTAGGCTCAGTGCTTAATTCTTAAATTATTTGGTTCCTCTCTCTCTCTCTCTCTCTCTCTCTCTCTCTCTCTCTCTCTCTCTCTCTCTCTCTCTCTCTCTCTCTCTTGGGGTCCATAAAGATATTTCCACATGTCCTCTCATCAAGTTGTAAACATTGACAACTACTTTGACATGAGGGGGAGGCGGGGCCTTTGAGTTATTTGCAGAGTCCTCTGCAACTAACATAGAAGTGAGCGTATGAGACGGATCACCCGGCTCACAGGCGCAACCCTTCTTCTAACTGTGAATACTAAAGTGTTTAAATTGTGGCGATTTATGATCGTAACTCGGTTTCATTTCATCCACGATCTTTTTCCAAAGCAGGAAGGGACATTGAGGGGAAAATGTGAAAGCTTTCATGATAAATAGCCTAAAATGAATTGTATTGTATGTGCATTTGAGGTGACGGAACACCTTCTAGAGGCCCCGGAGCGCAGGAGGCAGGTTCTGGAGCCAAGTTCCGACCAGCTCCAGCACAAATTAAGCCCTGTGTAGGCTACACTGCCAGCAGCACTGGAACAGGTGGTTAAATGAATGCCTGGAGTGGATATCATGACGCG
This sequence comes from Gymnoscopelus braueri, assembly GCF_963280865.1. Taxonomy (NCBI): domain Eukaryota; kingdom Metazoa; phylum Chordata; class Actinopteri; order Myctophiformes; family Myctophidae; genus Gymnoscopelus; species Gymnoscopelus braueri. The sequence goes on along the minus strand of NC_137625.1, from coordinate 6,133,580 downwards.
ACTTGGGGAATTTCTGACGGAGATATGGAGGTTTTCTCTTTCTAGTGATAGGTTGTGTTTATGAATGGTAACTACTAGAGGGAGATTTCAGAGGTGTTTGTACCCCCTGGAAGACGGCTTGTGTCTCTTCCAAACTACCGCTGCTGTTCACTGGCTTCACCGCTGACAGAATGAACTTGAAGCCGGGCTGAACTCGGAAACAATGCGGAACGTCTGACCAACGTCTGACCAATCACAGTAGCTGAACTAGTTCGATAGTCCAAATATTTCGGAGGCACAGAACACCCGAATTTAGTTCTGATCCCGCCCACCCGAACCTCTGAATGACGTCATATTGTGGTCTGGACCCAGTAGAACCGAAGAAATGTTGGTTGTTTGGCTGTAGTCTGCATTGGGCTTAGAGGGTCTGAAACCAACTACATTGTTAATGTGTGTGTGTGTGTGTGTGTGTGTGTGTGTGTGTGTGTGTGTGTGTGTGTGTGTGTGTACACATCCATGCGTGTGTGCGTGCGTGCGTGCGTGCGTGCGTGCGTGCGTGCGTGCGTGCGCGTGCGTGTTTGCGTGTGCGTGTGCGTTTCAGATCAGGACTTCCAAGATGAAGCAACAACACACACACATACTGTCCACTGTACACCTACACCAGGTACGCACACACACACACCACACACACACACACACACACACACACACACACACACACACACACACACACACACACACACACACACACACACACACACACACACACACACACACACACACACACACACACACACACACACACACACACCCCTACACCAGGTACATACACAAATAACAAACGTTGCATCGCGGTGCGATTGACATAGAACTAAAACTAAGGACATTTTCTCTATGATTGTATTAGTTAGATTTGTAAACACACAATACATTTTCAGTTAGTTATTGTTTTTTGTAAAGTCTATTTTCTTTATCAGTTAAAATGTCAGACAGACACACAGACACACACACACACATGCGCTCGCGCGCGGGCGCACTCACACACACAGAGTGTTTTTCTGTCTGCAGGTCCACTCCATACCTGTCTCCATCTCTTCAGCGGTTGGCTCCTGCGCGGAGGGGTGTGGCTCATCGCCGTGGTCTCATTGGTCGGCAACGTGCTGGTGGCGCTGTCCGTCTTCCTGCCGGCAAAGCCCACCTCTCGACTGACGCCTCCCAAGCTTCTGATTGGTCTGCTGGCCCTGGTGAACGGTATGATGGGAGTTTGGACCGGATGGACGGCTGTGGTCGACGCCTGGACCTATGGAAGTTTCTGGAGGTACAGAGTAGCGCGTTGGCATTATTTCAAATGATTAGGATTAGGGGTGTGCCGATACACTAATTTCACCAAACGATACGATACGATATTTGGCTCACAACTTCGATACGATTTCGATACGATACGATACGCACTTTTTTATTATGAAAATATATGGGGGAGAAAAAATGCAAACAAATAATTCTGTTTTTGCATTATTCAGACGCAAACTTATAGCGTTTCAGCTACAATAGCCGTTTTGAATCCAAATAGGGCAATAGTGTGACACCTGACCCGAAAAAAAAAAACATGTTGTCACCCTTTTCACCTCGGGGCTGTTTGCATGCCTCATTATTATTATTGTAAAAAAAAAAAAAAAAAAAAACGCTGATATATCGCGGGACGATATATCGGCACACCCCTAATTAGGATTAATAATCACGAATTTACACTGCTCTCATAGTACTCTGACAAGGTGTAAAAAATGTATTAGAATTATTTTGTGTCTATCGCAAATATTAGCACAATATTTTCAGATGGTTGTTTGCGTTCAAATACATATTAATTGCTTGAAATTGGTCAAGAAGCACTGACCTATACCAGTGACTTCCTGTGTGGGTGCAAGAAAGATGATTAAGAAGGAACAGTCATCAATGCTGAAGTGTTTGACTCTTGGAAGGCACTGGAGGAAACTGGATCCGGAAGTTTGATGGAATGCATTGCAGTCAAAGAGAGCCGGATGGACCAGCTTGTGAACAAAGACTATTTCTGAATGATTGCGTCCTTTGTCAGTTAATCGGTTCAGGAATATAAAAGAAGACATCTCACAAGTTTTCTAATCACTTGTTTTCCGATGTGCACGCTGTGTGATTTCATTGAGGCATCTAAACATCGTTAGGTATAGTTTCTGGCTCGGTAGTATCGAGAGATTTAGTTGTCATTGATCGACAGTCTTGCAATACTTTGGCCCGTTCAGAAACATACTCTTTAGATACCTCAATAAAATGATCCAGTGTACTGTGTAAGCAACACAGCAGAAAACAATATGTGATATGTCTTCTTTTATTTTCGTGGATTGAGTATTCTCAATCGTTCAGGAATAGTATTTGTTCATAAGCTTGTCCACCTCTCATTGACTACAATGCATTCCATCGAACTTCCGGCTGCAGTTTGCCTCCCAGTGAGACGAATCTGCCAGATAGAGAAAATGACATAGATCAGTGGTTCCAAAACTGGACCCCAAAAATAATTTGGGGTCCCCATATGATTAGCTTAATGTGCAACATTGTTTTCTCACTCAACAGTAAACAAGCCAATAAGTATACAGGGTCTGCACATTTCAAAATTTACAATTTAATGACTTAAGACCTTTTTCATTCCAAACATTGTGATAAGTAGCCAATCTACAAGCTCACAACGCCTCGCACTGCGAGCTGTTGTGATAGTTCGGCTATTCTCACAATATTTATCTGTGGAACTGAGTCAAACTAAATGTAATGTAACTAGAGGTTCGGGCCGCAACGCGGCCCTCACATCTAGTCGCCTGGCCCTCACATCTAGTAGCCTACAATATAGGCTATACACTATTATCACAATTACAAAATAAGTCATTTTCCTTTTCATAACTGTCGCGGTATATGGCGTTCCAAAGCTCAAATGTCCTGCTTCTACTCACACACACATACACACACACACACACACACTCACTGTGTCGCGATCTATACGATCTCTCTGAAAAGGCAGATTGCATGCCTTTATGTCCACGCTGAAGTGTGTGTGTGTCTCACGCAGACACACGGCAGTAAGTCAATACAGTCCGAAGCGACACACAGACACACACACACACCAACCCGTTCTCACTCCCAAGGCGTCACTTTTTGCCGCTCAGTAGCCCTGAAAGTGTTGACATGACGGGACGCCCTGATAGTCAAGTTTTGACATGACGGGACGCCATGAAAGTCAAGTTTTGACATCGGGTCGCCAAACTGAAAAGTTTAAGAACCCTTGACATAGATGACCTTACCTTTTTTTATAAAATACCCTGTGTGTGTACAGGTATGGCGTGCGCTGGGAGAACAGCTTCCTGTGCGGACTGAGTGGCTTCCTGTCTGTGTTCTCCTCTGAAACAGCCCTCTTCCTGTTAACCCTTGCTGCTCTGGAGAGGAGCAGAGCCCGCAACACGCTCACTCAGAAAGGTATGGATGTACACGACTGCACGCACGCACGCACACACACACACACACACACACACACACACACACACACACACACACACACACACACACACACACACACACACACACACACACACACACACACACACACACACACACACACACACACACACACACACACACAAAGGTATGGATGTACACGACTGCACGCACGCACGCACACACACACGCACGCGCACGCGCACGCACGCACACACACACACACACACACACACACACACACACACACACACACACACACACACACACACACACACACACACACACACACACACACACACACACACACACACACACACACACACACACACACACACACATATGGTATGGATGTTATTTGTTAAAGACTGCTTTACATCAAATTTACAGGGCAGCACCCTAGTACACTACCCCGGTACTTTTTACATAATTTTTTATAGTAACGTTATATTATCAAAGTCTTGGTGCTTTGCCAATTATTTGAGGGCCCAGTTGCAATATCCTCACGGCCCATCAGCGGACCCTGGCCGGCTGGCCCACAGGTTGGGAACTTTAAAGTAAATGAAGAATGATTTTTTTATGATATAATTATATTATGTATATTATATCATATTTATAATCTCTCTCTATCGGTCTGCTCTATGTCTCTCTCCCCACCAGTCTCTCCATCTCTCTCTCCTCTCTCCCTCTGTCTGTCCGTGTGCGTTTGTTTCCTGTTGGGTTTCGTGGCGACTCTGCCCCCTCTGCTGGCCGAGGACGGAACTACATCCCTGTGCCTCCCTCTGTTCTCGCTCTCCTCCTGTCTCTCCTCCTCTCTCTCCCTGCTCCTGCTCAACTCGCTGTGCTTCCTGCTCATGACGCTGGCCTACGTGCACACGTACGTGCACACGTACCGCTCCTGTGATGTCGACGGTTCGAGCCCCAGGGAGGAGGAGGAGGCTGTGATGACGCGTCATGTCGCTTTCCTGATCTTCTCCAACTTCGTCCTCTTCCTGCCCGTGGCGTTCCTCTCCTTATCCTCCCTGCTGCACCTCAAGGTTATTATAAATTTGTTTTTGAATTTTGGTTTAGTTCTATAAAATGTTTAAACACTTAATCCCTCAATATAATTTGTTTTGTGAACTGGACGTGAGTTACAAATGAAATGTACTGTAGCTTTTTTCCCTCAACAAATCTCTTGTGTTATGAGCTTGAGCTTTTGGCTAATGTTCCCCACCCCACCCCCAGAATTTGAATGCTGGGTTCCAAGTGGTTGAAGTGGGTTTGTTAGTTTAGATTTCATTTTTTGAAAAGTTTTAGTTTAGTTTTTATTAGTTTTAGTGTTAGTTTTAGGTTTATTTATTGTAATGGTCAGTAGCAACATTCAAAGAGCTCAAAAGAATTGTGAAAATAACTAATCTACAAGCTCAAGACGTGTCATGATGCGACGCGTTGGGAGGTTGCAGATCGGCTATTTTCACTATTTGTGAAGATTTTGTGGGCTTTAAACTGGCACAGCTAAATGACTTATGTATGACATATTGGCAACGACTAAAACTAAGGGCATTTTCTTTTTTTGTAAAGCCTCGTTTTGATTTTGATTTCAGCAAAAAATAAAGTTTTGTCAATTCTAGTTTTCAATATTTTGTTAGTTCACTGGTAGGCAGGGTTCTGAACTGTCCACAGCCCTCCTCTGAGACAGAGAGTGAGTAGACAGAAATGATGCCATCTTATAAATGAGCCTTAGTGAGAAGGACCAATTATATGAAGAGAAGGTTGACAATGGGTGAAAAGTGCTCCTATGATAGCCCACTGCATCTTCCCACCGCACAGCTTAACACAATGTTAGGAATGATCATTCCTAATAATAATTTACATGCAGTTTCAGCATGTTATTTAGACAGATGCTACTGTAGGTTCATTGTTTAACCTGGTATCATATAGTTTCAATGTACAGATTCTTATTTTGATAGTATATTGCTTACTGTAAGTCGCTCTGGATAAGGGCGTCTGATAATCACTGGTTCCCAAAGAAAATTAGCTCGACACCCAAGAGGGAAATTTGATGTATCCCCAGGACCCAAACTAGTGAAAATAACAAATCTACAAGCTTGTAGATCGGCTATTTTCACTACTTCTTAAACATTTGTTTTGTAATTTATGGATTTTTTTGAATTTTTTTTCATTCATGATATTATTTTTGAAAAGAATAATTAACAAATATATAAATTAAATAAACAAAATTTGTTAAATTTTTTGGGGGATTTTTAAAATGTTGTCCCACTGTTTGGGAACCATTGTGCTAAATGCCCAAAATGTTAATTGTAAATTGCACAGCTGGAGGCCGTCAAAGGAGCGCTCCTCCTGGTGGTGGCGCTGCCCGCCTGCATCAACCCGCTGCTGTACCTGCTCTTCACCCCGCTGGCCCGGGACGACCTGCAGAGGGCGCTGATGGAGCGCGCCCCGGGAGCCCTGACCAGGAGGACACAGAGAGGAGGAGGTCTGGGGCCGTTGGGTTGGCTGTACAGCGACGGAGGGGGCGGGGGAGGGGGAGGGGGAGGGGGGGGCGAGGAGGCAGAGAAGAGGTCGTGCGATTCGACGCAGGCGCTGGTGGAGCTGGGCGGGGCCACGGAGGATGAAGAGGAGGGCGAGAGAGGAAGAGGAAGGCGGGAAGTACGACGGCCCGTGGCGTTTGTTGTCACCTGTCACTAGACTGAGATACACACCCGCATGCACACACACACACACACGCGCGTGCACGCATATACAAACGCATGCATAGGATCAACTATAGAGTACTGTGTAGGGCTGGACGATATCACTATTATTTCAATCTTTTGTTTTCTATATTTCGATACGTTAATTGCCCAGTCCTAATACAGTATAATGGAATGAGAATTCAGACTTTTAATTCCCTGTAACTTTTTTACAATGTAATTTTGTTTGATTGATTGAACTATCTGTATGGTAGAGTATGTTAATACAGTACAACTTTTAGGCCACAATTGGGGTGGTTGTATTTGGTCTCCCTGTTTCTTCTATCGAGACATTTAGATCCTAGTGTTTAGGTTTGGACACGACCTTTGACACAAGCCTGTTTCTGGTTTCTTTCCATTTTGACATCAATTTCACATCTTCTCCCCTGAGCAAGCAGGCAGGCTCTATTAGCTTAGTGGTAACATTTTCAGCACTTGTGCAGGAGTCCCGGGTTCAAATCCTGGGTAGAACAGGAAAGTTACATAGTGCATCTTTAACGCTAATAAAGTCTCATCTTTTAATTTGCTAAAGGAGCGCTAAAACATTGAAACGTGCCGGTGAAGCGTCATTTTTTTCCGTGCTGCAGCACTTTAGTAAACAGAAAATAAATGTTCAGGTCAGGTTGTCAATTTTATCCAATCAGGAGAGAGAACAAGATAAAAAGATGAAATTGGAAGTAATGACACATAGAAGTGAGCAGATCAAATTGGAACTGGAACACTATAAAATTGAAGCTGATAAATGGGTTCTCTCTCCTGCTGATATTGGCCATTGTTCAGGCCCACCTGAACATGCCGTTTCTGTTTACTAAAGATCTGGAGAGATGGGGAGACCCGTGTAACTGAACAAACATTCTATAGCAATGATTACTATCAGAATATAGAGCTTTAACCTCTTAACAAAATCCTTTTTGTTTTAACCAAAAAATATAACTTATAACACCTTTAAAAATTTGGAGAAGCACAGGGTTAAAGAGACATTGCACCTGTGTGTCAGAATTGTAATGTTTGTGTGAGTTTCTCCACCCTGCGTACACACATGCTGCACACAGATTCACCTTGTGCAGGCTTTGAACCTGGGGGGGGGGGGTGTGTGTGTGTGTGTGTGTGTGTGTGTGTGTGTGTGTGTGTGTGTGTGTGTGTGTGTGTGTGTGTGTGTGTGTGTGTGTGTGTGTGTGTGTGTGTGTGTGTGCATGCTTGTATTACTATACCTGTAGCTGTTTGGGCCAAATGGCCCCCACGAGTATGGTAGAATTTGAGAAATAGACATTCGAAACGCAGGGTTTTTGTTTTCTTCAGTTTTTTGAAAAGTAACAGGTTTGGACATACAAGGTTTCCACCCGACAGCAACGACATTATAAAAAAAAATGACCTGTTACTTTCAGTGGCGCTCGGTATCAACGTCTTCCATGATTATTTCCTTTTTGTAAACTATTGTAAAATATTATTGAATGTTTGAGTATTTTAACCTGTAAAAGTGATATTTTCATTATGTAAAAAAAAACATATTCTGTATATATAAACACCTTTTCTAGTAATCTACTTTTGAGTCTGTTTATTTTATTTCAATGTGTGTCTATGTGTTTTCAGTGGAAACAAATGTCTTATCTTTCTTTTAAAACAAAGTGTTTGCATGTAGTAGACTCACCCAACATTATTATGGAGAAGTAGTTAGCTTGTAGATAGAAGCAGTGGTGGACAGTAACAAAGTAAATGTACTTACAGTAACTAATAATTATTGTATTTGTACCATAATTGTACCCTCTGTATGATATATGATTAATAATGCAAAATAAATCACAAATATACGATGCATGAATTTACTATACTGATACTGCATGAAATTACTAAGTGTTAAAGTACTGGATTACTTGCTTTTAAAAATACTTAAAGTATTCAAAAGTAGAAATTACAAAGTACATTTTCCTTTTAATATCAATGCATTACTGTATTGAAATTGAGACATTCATTTTGCTGGACCAGCTTGAGAACAAACACTATTTCTGAACGATTGTGTCCTTTGTCAATTAATCTGGAATATAAAATAATTCATAGGTTGCTTTCTAATCACTTTTAAATGTGCACACTGTATAATTGTATTGAGGCATCTAAGCGTCATTTATCGTTTCTGGCTCGGCCGTATCGCAAGATTTGGTTGTCAGGTGGTCAATGATGGTCAGTCTTGCGATACTTTGGCACGTTCAAAAACGTACTCTGTGCTCTTTAGATACCTCAATAAACGTATAGAGTCTTTTATTTTCCTGACAGAGTATTTTATTAAGGTCTCCATCATTTAGAAATTGTGTTTGTTCATAAGCTGGTCCACCTGACTCCAATAAATGTATTCCATGGCTGTTTGCCTCCCAGTATGACAAATCTGCTGGCTGGAATTGCTGGATAGCGAAAATGACATAGATGACAATACCTTCTTTTTAATTACCTTGGGTTGTATTGGTGTGGTTTGTGGGCATTATGAATAATGCACCATTCCATGGTGTATTCGTGTTGTTTCTCAGCTTGTGGGCAGTGTGTTGATGACGTCTTGTATTATGTAATATACTTTATTATTATATATCTTTAAATGTTTGATGAATTGAATACACAGGACCACAATGGGAAAACAAGCCCTTGGGGCTTTTTGTGTTATCCTTTTAGCATCATTGCATAATCGTACCGCTGAACTATTTGCAAACTGTTAATAAAGTATTCAATCACTCAATCAAAGTACATGAACGCACCATTTTATTATGTTTTGGTGTTCTTTCCCAGTGGTGTAAAGTAACTAAGTACATTTACTCAAGTACTTTACTTAAGTAAACATGTGAGGTATTGAGGTTATTTTACAGGAGTATTTCCAATTTTCAATACTTTTACTTCACCTCCACTCATCTCAGAGGCAAATATTGTACTTTTTACTCCACTACAATTATTTGAAAACTTTAGTTACAAGTTACTTTGTAGATTTTGACTACTATTACAAAACATACATTAACCACTTAAGCCCTATTTAAACTTTATCTATTTTCTAAATATCTTTTGTACATTTTAGACATAATGATAACTTGTGAAATGAGTACATTCTGCATAATGAGTACTTTTACTTTTGGTACTTTAAGTACATTTTGATACCAATACTTTTGTACTTTTACTCAAGTACATTTTCATTACCTGACTTACTTGTAACAGATTGTTTTGATACTTTTACTTAAGTAAAAAAATGTAGTACTTTTTCCACCACTGTTCTTTCCCAGGTTTGTGAACGCACCATCTGACGGTGGTTTATCGGTGCTATTTTCCCAGGTTTGTGGGCATCGCTTGAACGCACCATATCGATGTTCTTTCCCAGCTTGTGAACGCACCATCTAACTGTGCATCGGTGGCGTTTCCCAGGTTGTGAACGCAGCATCAGTGTCATGGTTGCTGTTGGAATATAAGCTGCAGACAGGATCCTGCTTCTATGTGTTCCTGTGGAACGTTGCATCATTGTGCTTTTACCCGAAGACAATTAAAACCGCCATTAAACATCCCCCGCACACACACACAGGTGAGTTGACAGCTATGACGTTATTTGTGACACACACACACACACACACACACACACACACACACACACACACACACACACACACACACACACACACTGTGTCAGTGTACAGTACAATATGCATGTTAAAAATATGAATTAGCCTTATAGCTTGGTTTAGCAGATACATCATTCATCAGAAAGCAGCTGTCTGTCTGTGTGTGTGGTGTTACACCGACATTGGTGACTTGTTGAATTATTGGACTCCGGAAGTCGCCGTTTAAAGGAGGAGTTCACCCAAAAAATGATTTATTTTCTATCAATTGCACACCCTATGAAGCCTTGAATCCATGGATTCTTTTTTGTTTTTGTCGCATTCCTAAGCTAATAATTTGATTCCCGTCTCCTACCGGCTAATGTATCCGGTAGGAGACACAAAGTAGATTATTTGTGTCTCCTACCGGAAATACACACGGTCATCAAATTATTGTCTTAGGAATGCCACAAAAACAAAAGTAAATCCATGAAATCAAGGCTTCATGGGGTGTGTAATTGATAGAAAATAAGTAATTTTTTGGGTGAACTCCTCCTTTAACGAACGAGTCGTTGTTAAAGCCCCGCCGGAGACCGAGTTCCACGGGTCACCGGTTTGCGTGTGACATCTGTCATTTCTGCCCACTATTAGCTGACATGCTAACGGACGCTAGTCCCATTCATCTGTCATGTCCAAGTGTCACGTCACAAAACGCTTCATTTAAATACGAATGAGGTCACCACACTGACCGCATTATTATGGTTTCTGTCACATGATGGTGTTATTGTAATAATAAGGTTACATGAAAAGCAGAGTTAGCTTAACGGTGATGTTAGCCGTCTGCGAGTGTAATTTAAAATGCAGTGGTGGAAAAGTAACTAAGTACATATCATACTCAAGTATTGTACTTAAGTACAATGATGAGGTATTTGTACTTTACCTGTGTTAATTTCAAAATTTCAATACTTTTACTTCTACTGCTCCACTATCTCGGAGGCAAATATGATACTTTCACAACAATGATGAACACTTTAGTTACTAGTTACTTTGTAGATTTTGATTATTATTAGAAAACATACATTAACCACTTCAGCCCAATATACATTTAAGGCCATTTGAAAATAGCCGATCTACAAGCTCATGTTGTGATGTGACTCATTGTGAGCTTGTAGATCTACTATTTTCTAAAGACCTTTATACATTTGAAAACTTGTGACGTGGGACATTCTGCATAATGAGTACTTTCTACTTTTGGTACTTTAAGCACATTTTGATACCATACTTTTGTACTTTTACTCAAGTACATTTTGAATACCTGACTATTACTTGTAACCGAGTATTTCTACATTGCAGTATATTATTGGTACTTTTACTTAAGAAAAGAAAATGGAGTACTTTTTCCACCACTGTTTAAATGAGCATAGAGGGAAACCTGGCTCTGCCAGACTGCCACCAAATAAAACAAACGCTAACATTAGCTTAGCTTCCATTTTTTTGTGTTTATCCACAAGTTTCCTAGGGCATGGTGGTGGGCATCACTTCCTGTTGATTTGATCCCTGATACCTGATTACATCGAACACAATGAAATGGTGTGGGTGTGAATGGTGACCTTTGCCATTACTGTATGTCACCATGACCAGGTTTTTTTTTTATAGGACCATATATCTGTGTTATTGCATGGGTAGCCTGACTGACTCACTATAACTCAGTGGTTGTTGCACTCTTTCATGTCAAGGACCCCCACATTAATATGCAATTGACCACGGGCACCCAACTGAAAATGTCATGTGCCATGGAAAAAGCCACAATACAGCAAGAACGCTATGTGTTTCTGCAGCTAAACACCACCACACTACTCCAGTGGCTGGTAACTGCTGAGGGAAATGATGGATAAAACATTTATATATTGTTTTATGATAGCAGTGAGTGAGTTAGTACATGATAAGAAAGTGTGTTTTTACTGATATGTAAACATTGGGCTAATATTGGCCAGACTGTTGCCTCCCACAATTTTCAAATGTTTCCGGTCGTACAGTCTGGGACTCGGAAGCTCTGATCATGATTAGAATATAAACCGGATGTGAAGCCTCCTCCCCACTTCCGTTTCGTCTTTACAGTCGCGCAAATTTATCCTAATATAAATACAAATCATCTAAGTATATTTAGCTTGCTGCTTAGCAGAAATGGAAATAAAATAATAAAATGTAAAGATATTTTAAAATATATATTTTCGTGAACGGAAGTGCCAGCTTCCTCTCTCGGATTTCGGGAGTTGTAGTTCCAGACTCTATATAGCATTCAGAGATTGTGGAATAGTTGTCTGGCTACGCGAGACTAGGCTAATATGCCTTTAAACCACAATGAGGAGAAGATGGCTGTACAGTAAGATCAAACTGAAAAGATATAACCTAGCACTTTGAGATTTGCAAGAATTTAAAAAGTGTTATAAATAAAAAATATTATTAATATTATTATTTGTGTTATTATTATATATATATAACCTTTATAACCAGTAAATACATTGAGACGTAGGTCTCTTTTACAAGAAAAGCGGTTATGTGACACAAATACAAAAATACAAACGACAAAACAATACAAAGCACAGCCATACCGACGAGGTAAAATGAGATTAAGAAATCAGAGAAATTGGTCTTAGACATTAAGATTAGGGTATTGTTTGGTAAATGAAAGCTTATAGTTATCTGTCTGCCATATCATTCCAGATGCTAGCTGGTCAAATCCAGACTAAATATAGTAAGGATAGCATAGCATCGTGACGATAGCACCGTGATCATGTCACGAACACCAGTGTAGCCTGTAGTTTCATGAGGGCCCTCCCTGTCAAGAGTGCAATCTTTCCTTTTTGTAGGACAGCAGTGGTCGACTCATGAATAAAGATGACCCGGTTTTCCTCCCTAGTGTGCCCTGCGTCTCTCTAACTCACTGATTCTCAACCTGGCCCTGAGGAGATTGCAAGTGGACCACCAAATAACTGGAAAAAGATTTGAATGATAATATAACATAAAAATAATGTAAAAAAAAAAAGAGACCGTATTTACTACGTTTTCTTTAAAACCTTGACAAAAAAAGTTTTCTTTGTGATACCGATAAATAGGAATTTAAAGTATACTAAGTACGATAGATCCATTGACCCAAGCCAGAACACAATGGATTGATTGTGAAAATGCATCTGAAAATGCACGTGGCTCTCCCATCTGATAGACCACGTGGGTCTATATTAATAGAGAAGATAATGTGTCCCTCCCCGGCTATAGATCCTAGTATAGAGCTTTTATACTGGTGATAATAAACACGCACGCACTCACTCTATCCCTGGTCATCATCGTGTTAGTCATAGGATAGAAAAGCAGCTGACTGTCTAACAATGCATAACAAACTGTGTGTGTGTGTGTGTGTGTGTGTGTGTGTGTGTGTGTGTGTGTGTGTGTGTGTGTGTGTGTGCGAACGTGCACTGTGCTTGTCTCTTCTGTCTCTTTCTGTCTAATTTTACCATCCCTATCTCTACTTTTCTCTCTCTTTATATGTCTGTCTGCCTCTCTTTCAAAAAGTGTATCTGATGGTGAAGGAATGAAGATCAGTATGGAAGGAGAATGTCGTGCCAATTTTATTCATGATAGAAAGCCAACAAAAGTTATGTCATGGCACTTTACATGTAATAATAATAATAATAATAATGATAATAATATCTCTACATATTGAAGAGCTGGGTTTAGAAGGTTTGGAGGGTGTTGGGCTTCTCTGAGAGTATTGGGGAGTGTGTTACTCAGGGTTGGGGCAGCAAAAGCCCTATCGCCCCAGGTACTGTACTTAGTCCTGGGGACCTCCAAAGAGGTTGGCGTCACCACCAGACCTGAGGTTTGAGGAGGTCGAAGAGGTAGGGGGAGCCATATTGTTCAGTGCCTTGTAGGTGGCGAGTAGTATTTTTTAAATGGATTCTTTGTTTGACAGGAAGGCAGTGTAGGTCATGGAGGACTGGTGTCATATGGTCTCTGGAACGGGTACTGGTGAGCAGGCGGGCAGCTGAGTTCTTCTGAACATATTAGAGTTTATGGAGGACTTTGGAGGTGGTGCCATGGAGGATACTGTTGCAATAGTCGAGCCGGGATGTGATGAAAGCATATGGAGCAGGTCAAGATCATATAATAAATCCCAACGATTCCCCCATGAACAAGCAAGAAAAACCTCCCCTTTAACCAAGTCTTGAAAACCCTCTAGACTGAGTAAGCTGGACCTGAGTTGGCTCTGTACTTGGACCGTTTTTTCCCCCGTCCACACCAAATCTCTTTGCCAAAAAATTGCAGATCTACAAGCTCACAACGTGTCGCATTGCGATGCATTGGTCTGCCATTTGAGAGAGAGAGAGAGGGGGGGGGGGGGGGCAGGTTATTGTGGGTGTTGTCTCTGTACTACCTGACCATCTGTGTTGTTGGCACAATGCTGACACACACACACACACACACACACACACACACACACACACACACACACACACACACACACACACACACACACACACACACACACACACACACACACACAGGTGAACTGAACAGCAACAACAACTAGTATAATAACGGTCCACAGACAGAGAGAAGATGAGGCTCAGCCAGTAGACTAGACGGTGGAGCTGATCCTTCCTGAAGCGTCACACCAGCTTATTAGACAGTTGTAAAGGAGCACTTCACACATTTTCAACCTCATAATTGGTATTAACGCTCATTATAATATGGCACCATTTCTGGCTATTCACTCTGTGTCTCAGAGGAGGACTGTGGCTGCCTACCAGTGACATCATCCGATCGGTAGGCAGGGTTGGTCATTTCAGATAAGATTTTTTTGTTGTTAAATGTATTTTTTTATTAATGCGCTAACAATGGCTTCTATTTCAGCAAGAGAAAGGCTGTGGCTTCTATTAGCTTGGAATCCCCATCCATGATGTCATTGGTAGGCAGGTTTTATCATGAGCATTAGTGAGGACCAATTATATGAAGACGAGGTCGAAATAGTGGGTGAAGTGCTCCTTTAAGTAGTGGTCCACCCATTGTCAATGGCCAAGGCCTTAATATTAATGATCATGGTGATCATGTAATAATAATTTTGCATATCTTATGGCTGTCGTGCTGCTGCAGCATTCTAGTACAATACCCCCAATATCTCCCTATCGCCACAGGAGGCAGAGAAATGGTTTCGTTAAATTAGGGAATGAGGCTTTAATGGAGGCAGCTGGATGCAACCCGATACCTACCCACAATCCCTCGGGTGTAGGGTTACCTCGGGTCTCCATGGAGACAGACAGGGAAGGCCATTGATTGGTTGGTTGGGTGAGGTAGCTGACAGGTGGGATGCTGACAGTTATCTGACTCTGTTGAACACAGATGTACAGAGTGTGCAACAGTAGAACCATGATCTGATCCTAGATCAGGCAGAACTTGAGACTTGCAGCGGGGGTCTTACTTCAACGTTTTCTTTCAGGCAGAGGAGGACCCCTTAGCTGAGAGAGAGATGAAGCGGGGACCCCCCCCCCACTACATATATTGTATAATAGTGTTGCAGATTCAACTTTTTCATAGATGGCTTCATTGACTTGTTTGACAGCACTATCATCAGTGTTGTGTAAATTTATGTTTGTTTGTTTGTTTACACATTATCTTCTCTATTAATATGCTGGATTCATGTTAATGTGCATTTTCAGACATTTAACCACCTCAAAAACTTGGTAACCACCTCTACACACAGATCTACTCCCTCTACACCGAAAATAGTCGATCACCAAGTCAGCTTGTAGATCTGCTATTTTCTGCAAATGTTCCCCCCAGAATAGGGATCTTAGGGTTCAAGTGGTTAATACAAATAAAACATTCCTATCACATAAAGATTTGGCGGCCCTTTTGTAGTAATTCTGAGGACCCCCCTGTTGACCCACCTTCATCATATCTTATGGCTGTCACAAACGGCTGTCACAAACGGCCTTCATGAAAAGTTTCAGTCTGGCTTTAAACCTGGCCACAGCACTGAATCTGCTCTCTTGAGAGTTTTTAACGATTTGCTTTTAACTGCTGACTCTGGAAGCTCCTCAGTCCTGGTCCTCCTGGACCTTTCATCTGCCTTCGACACTGTAGATTATGCCATTTTACTATCACGACTAGAACATCACGTAGGTATATCTGGCACTGCCCTGGCCTGGTTTAAGTCTTACCTTGCGGACAGAAGTTTCTCTGTCCAATTAGGTGACTTTTCATCTCCTGTGGCCCCCCTCACGTCTGGAGTCCCCCAAGGCTCTATCCTTGGCCCCATTCTGTTTCTTCTATACATGTTGCCATTAGGGTCAATTTTCACCAAACACAACATTCCTTTCCATTGTTACGCTGACGATGTCCAAATATACCTACCCCTCACTACCAATGCCCAAAACTCACTTAAACGCTTACAGGACTGCATGGACGATATCAAAATATGGATGGACACAAATTTTCTAAACCTCAATGAAAATAAAACAGAAGTCATATTCTTTGGCCATAATACTGCTCCATCCACCAACAACATCCTGGGTTCCCTCAGCACAAACATCCGTTCCTCCGTCAAAAACCTTGGTGTCACCTTTGACAGTACCTTCACCTTTAACAAACATATTAGTTCCGTCATTAAAAGCAGTTTTTTCCAATTACGCCTGTTAGCGAAAGTCAAACCATATCTTCCACCCAAACAACTGGAGATGGCAATCCATGCTTTCATTAACCTCACTCCGTCAAATGGAAGAAGCTTGCGACACACATTTTGTTTCACAGCGTACTTGCATCTGAGACTCCGGGCGCAGAATCGATGACAGACGGAGTTTCATTTTTTCAAGCTACTAGGCAGGTGATTGGATGATCCCGCCCCTAGCAGCCGCTGATTGGTTCGTATGCGCAGCGGTTCGGGCAGCTTTACTCTGTGAGCAATCCCAGACCCTCCTTCCTGAAACCAAATGCAATGCAATGCATGAGATTTCCGGAGGGAGGGGGTGTTTACCAGGCTATGCTTTCATATCTTCTCGACTAGATTATTGCAACTCCCTACTCTCCGGTATCGATCAGTCCTCACTCAGGCGCCTGCAGCTGGTGCAAAATGCGGCTGCTCGCCTCCTCACTGGTACAAAAAAGCGAGAGCACATAACCCCAGTTTTAGCAGCCCTCCACTGGCTCCCTGTCAATTTTAGAATAGATTTTAAGCTTCTTTTATTCACCTACAAATCTCTGCACGGCCTAGCCCCCTTATACCTGTCTGAACTTTTGGAGCCCTATATGCCAGAGAGAGCGCTGAGGTCAGCCAACCAGTTGCTCTTAGTGGTTCCCATAACCGGGCTGAGGAGTAGGGGTGACCGCGCCTTTGCTGCTGCTGCTCCCAGGCTCTGGAATAGCTTGCCCTTCTATATTAGAAGTGCCAATTCTATTGAGGCTTTTAAATCCCTTCTTAAAACACACTTTTATTCTTTAGCTTTTAATCACATTTGAGTTCATGTCTTGATCTCTTGTTGTATGTGATGTGTGACTTTGATGTTGTCTCACTCACATACTTTCCTGTTTGATGTTTTTCTGTCTCTCCATGTACAGCACTTTGGTTCAGTTTCGATTGTTGTAATGTGCTTTATAAATAAAGTTTGATTTTGATTTGATTTGATCATACCACAGTGCTGTGCTGCGCAGCAACACACATGACACGTTGGAGCTTGTAGATCGGATATTTTGGGAAAAATGGCAGGTTGATAGATGAGGTCTGTCAAGGACAACAGTGTGTAGTGTGTATGGAAATAACACTGTTTTGAAGCAAGTGAAAGAGTAATCTGAGTTCCCAGAATTTCTCGCATTAAAACAGAAGGGGCGAGAATCAGTGAAAGATGGACGAGTGAGAGAGAGAGAGGTTATTGTGGGTGTGTTGTTTCTGTACTACCTGACCATCTGTGTTGTTGGCACAATGCTTACACACACACACACACCTGTTTTCACAACAGTTTTACTATCGGTGAGGTATAAGGATGAGCTAACAGACTCTCTCTCTCTCTCTCTCTCTCTCTCTCTCTCTCTCTCTCACAGATGTGAGTGGTCTTGCTGACTGGCTGTCAGACTGTTGTGTACCTGGATCAGCCACAACCATGGTCAGTTATATTTAACTGTAACATGTTTATAGTGTTAACTATTATTATTGCATGATGATACGCTTAAGACAAAACAAACAATAACGGCAACAGCAATACTTAACCAAGTAAGCTGACAACATGAAACAAATAACCCTTAGCCATTCATTGTCATTTGATAGTCATACCCATGCTAAATGGACATACGATTTCATACCATACCATTATCATATTACCATTTTTGCAGTATTGTTTAAAAGTGTTTTTAGAATGATTATTACAATGATGATGGGCATTCACTGTGTCTATACAGAGTGTATGATGAGCTACTACAGCTGCTATGGCTAACAGCAGTCAGAGCACTGAACCTCTGGAAGGATTCCATGAAGTCAACCTGGCTTCACCCACCACACCCGACCTACAGGTAAACTACCACCTAACTACCACCCGACCTACAGCTAAACTACCACCTAACTACCACACCCGAACCTACAGGTAAACTAACCTACAGCTGAACTACCAAACCTGACCTGCAGGTAACCTACAGGTACCTGATCTACAGATAAACCGCCACACCAAACCACCTACTCTAACTCTATGTAAAGGAAAGAACTGAAATCTGGAAATTGATCATTGTTTCCCAATGTGATTTTTCTCTCAGAACCAAGCAGACCATCGCCCCCCCACCCGTCAGACTGCACCCCCCACTGCGCTGTACCGCACCTCTTCCCTGGGCGGCCCCCCGCCATCCCCCCACGCCACGCTGAGAGCTGACCAGCTGCCCACACAACCCGTCTACTCCACCCCACGACACAATGGAAGGTGAGGAGAATAGAATAAGACAAAACAGAGCAGTGGTTTTAAACTTGGGTGTGGCAAGTTGTGCGGTTAGTACTGGCCAGCTGATGGTAGGTGTTGCGCTCCACCTCAGCAATCCATCTCCCAGGGGTCTAGCTAGCACATTGAAACAGGGATAGACTCTGTGTTCTTGGCTGATGCCTGTCGTATTTCCCAAATACTAAGAATAACGTGAATCGAACCGAGTTCTGTGCAACTTAATTGACTTCACTGATACAAACGGGGTTAAAATTATTATAGGGTTAAAATGGTTGAAAAAGTTGGTATTCTTACTCGTATTTCCCACTTCCTGCTCCCCAACAGTGTCCCAGGCCTGGAAGTGGAGCCTGCGGCAGCAGAGGGCGGGGCCAATCTCCTGCCTGGAGAGGAGGGGGAGGAGCCAGGTGGTTTGATGGACAGTTTGTCTCATCTGAGGAGTCCCTCGGTCATGGAGGTCAAGGAGAGAGGATACGAGAGACTGAGGGAGGAGCTGGAGAAGGCCCAGAGGGTAACGCACACGCACACACCTTACTACTATACTTGTGAGGGCATCAACATTTTAGGTCAGCAATGTTATAAATGCCGTTTTTCCTTTTTTTCCCTAAAGCCTGAGTTAAGCGAGTTAAGGTGAGCCTACCTGCGGTATTGCCAGCTAGCGTTAGCTATTCATGATAATAAGTCTCCTCATCTCCTTTAACCCATTAACACCTGAGGCCCATTCTACAATTACCTTCTAAACCATTAGTTCTCAAACTCTAGAACTGCTGCTCTAAAGCACTGTTCTAAATGCTAAGAGTTTTCAGAAAAACATGATGCTATATATAAAAATAACACAGAATTCTTTCCCGGTTTTAACACATTGTGTGCCAAAAACGGTCCGGACCGTTTTTGAGAATCCATGCGTCATGTGCCATAAACGGTCCGGACCGCTTTTGGCCCATTTATTTTAATACGTAACGAAACTTTGGGATCATCCAAGGAGTCTCTGAGAAGGAGAGGCCGGATGTGGATCCATGTCAAAAATCCTTCCGGTCGACCACTCCAATGTTAACTCCTTGACTAAAAGCTTAATATCTCCATTTCTTTTTAACGTGGTGGAAGTGAGCCGCTTTCGATCGGCGATCACTCTGCAATACTCTGCAATGGAGGATCGTGTTAGAAATATTATTGTTCCAGGCGTTAGTCGGGACCCTCCGCCGTCTCGCACGCACGCTTTGTTTACATGCACTTCCGCGTCGGGGCTGCTACAGCACGAAACGTATCAACGTAAGTGGATGGAAGATATGCAGGCACTGAACGTACCCTATTTTAATAAACCTCTGGCACACAATGTGTTAATGGGTTCATAACAAAACTTTCCGAGGGCCAGTGAGACCGACTGCATTCCAGATGTCCTTATCGCTGCCCTCCTGCTCACCAGTACCCGTTCCAGAGACCATATAACACCAGTTCTCCGTGAACTTCATTGGCTTCCGGTCAAACAAAGAATCCACTTCAAAATACTACTCGCCACCTATAAGGGACTGAACAATCTGGCTCCCCCTACGTCTTCGACCTCCTCAGACGTCATGTCCCCTCCCGCTCCCTCAGGTCGGGTGACGCCAACCTCCTTGAGGTCCCCAAGACCAAGTACCGTACCTGGGGCGATAGGGCTTTTCCTTTTGCTGCCCCAACCCTGTGGAATGCACTCCCTGTGGAGAGAGGCCCCCCAACCTCCAAACCGTCAAAAATGCTCTCGAAACCCACCTCTTCAATATGGCTTCGCCTAGCTAACTGCACACCCCCGTGTCTCACCATTTTTCCTAATAAAGTTGATTTTATTTTTTAAGTCTAAAAATATACATTGAAACGTGAGGACCAGGAAATTGTCCTCACACAATGTCTGTTTCTCAAAAAAAAAAAAATAACATTGTGGGAATATTTTGCCCTCACAAGTATAGACACACACACACACACACACACACACACACACACACACACACACACACACACACACACACACACACACACACACAAACTAGTAGCAGAGACCCCAGCCAAAAAAATGCATGTTTGCACTTTTGTGAGTGTGTGTGTGTGTGTGTGTGTGTGTGTGTGTGTTTCTGCTATTGATAATCACTACCCATTAAGCAATGTTAATATTATTTTCAAATTTATGTTGAAATAATTTAATATTGTTTCTTATTTATTTTTTTTGTCATTTATTTTGACATTTACATATTTTTTTTCATTATAATTGTTATGATGAAATATGATTTATCATGCATATTAATTCTCCTGCTGATAATCATAATAATGGTTCTATAAAGAGACCGGGTTAGGGCAAATTTGGAATAGAGGTTTCAGAAAACTAAATTACACATAAAAGACCAAAATTTAACAGGTACTATAAGATAATATTATTGTGTTAGAAAATTTTATTTATTCTATATTACTGGTATATAGCTGTTTATTACATCTATGCTATTTATATTACAGTAGCGTTTCTGCGTTTCTTGTCATAAAAAGTATAAAAATACTTAAACGTACAAGTCGTTTACCCACCTTGTTATTTTATAAATAACTAAATGCAGTCCATTTACCATTTAATCTCGAATAAAACCACGCTAATTGGCATAAATGACGTGGTTAACATTTACATAATCACAATATGTGTTCTGCCATAACTCCCTCCAACCAATCCCTGAAAGTTGGCAACCTTGCCAGTGGCATTGCTATGACTGGCACAGTATTGCAGATGACAAACGTAACAAAAAAAAGAAAAAAAACGTTGATCAAAAAGACAAAATAAAAATGTTCCTTGATGGTCATATTGTTGGTTTGTTTTCAGAACATGTCATGTTTAATTTTTATGATTTCATTTCTTCACCTTGAATTTATTTATATTTTCTGTTGTTTTTTTTCCCCATTGTGCATATGTCCATGCTTCTGTGTGTGCGTGCGTGCGTGTGTGTACGCATGTATGTATGTGTGTGTGTGTGGTGTGTGCACGTGTGTGTGTGTGTGTGTGTGTGTGTGTGTGTGTGTGTACTGTAAGGAGTTATTATTGAAGGATGAGGAGTGTGAGAAACTGTCTAAAGTCAGAGTCCAGCTAGAGCAGGAGTTAGAAGACCTGACCGCATCACTGTTCCAGGTACTACTACTGCTGCTGCTGCTGCTGCTACTACTACTACTGCTACTACTTCTAACTACTACTACTTCCGTTAATTGCGTAACGGAGGTTACATCAAAACTTTGTTAGGCGCTGTATCAGCTGAGAACGCCTTTTGACCAGTGTTGCGACTTTGGGCTTGTTTTTCTTTAAAGTAGCTTGTAAATTATTGGTGGTTGCGTTTGGGCTTGTTTCTTAAAGGGATATTTCACTTTCAAAAAAACTTTTGGTCATTTTATCGTCTACTCAGGCTTTTAGGAGCCCCCCAGACAGTTTTTAAGTTGCTTGATTTAGTATTTAGATATTTGATAATCATTTTATCAGACACGCCCCCTTCCTATACAAACCCATTATAACTTCAAACTCCATTTTTAACCCGTTCGATTCATCAAAAACACCCGTCCTTGGTTCTGCTGACTCACCCTGCCCTCCTAATACGTGAGGGGGCCGTGGTTTTTCGATAACTTTTTTCATTTATTTAATTTAATTTTACATTTTTTTCATTTTCCAAAAAAAAACATTAAAAATAAATGAAAAAAGTTTTTGAAAAAACACGGCCCCCTCGCGTATTAGGAAGGCAGGGTGAGTCACCAGAACCAAGGACGGTGTTTTTGATGAATCTAACATGTTAAAAATGGAGTTTGAAGTTATAATGGGTTTGTATAGGAAGGGGGCGTGTCTGATAAAATGAATATCAAATATCTAAATAATGAATCAAGCAACTTAAAAACTGTGTGGGGGGCTCACTAAAGCTAGCCTGGTAAACCCTCCCTCCGGAAATCTCATTTCTATTTGATTCCAGGAGTGAGTCTGGCCTGATAGCCCTTTGTGGGGGTTTCTAGTGGAATTACCAGCTAACCGAGCCTATCAGCGTCGTCGCACATCGTTCTGTGATTGACAGCGACAGTTGGCCAATCAGGTGGCGAGTTCGAGTGAGCCCAAAACACGAACGGCAGCCATCTTTTTCTTGTCCGCTATAATCTCCGCTATTTTTTTACTTCAAAAAGCTCTCTAACTTCTATTTTGAGGCACGGAATTTACTTATAATATATCGTTTGGATAGAATTTAGTTGTTTAACTTCATATATGTGGTCAATTAATCATGACAAAGCCTATTTAAAAATAAAAATTTAGAGAACCGGTAGGGGTGGGCAGTGACACCCATGTATCCGAATAAGGCAACCCATTTTGGGCTTGGCTGTCTCAAAAGTCCCGTTGCCGTCACATTAGACTGGTGAACTGCTGATTGGCTGAAGGGGAAAAAATATCATTGGCTGAAGGGGTTGTCAGTCAACGGTATTACTTCCGCCCAACTCAGCCTGCAGCCAATATTGCAGAATGGGCGATCAGCCCAGACTCACTCCTGGAATCAAATAGAAATGAGATTTCCGGAGGGAGGGTTTACCAGGCTACACTAAAGCCTGAGTAGACGATAAAATGACCAAAAGTTTTTTTGAAAGTGAAATATCCCTTTAAGTGTAGTTGCTTATTTGGGCTTGCTTCTAAATGTTTTAATTATTATTTAAACCAGTGGTTCTCAAATATGTTCATACCATAGACCCCCAAATTAATATGTATTTGTCCCTACCCCCCCCCCCCCCCCCACATCTGAAAATGTTTTGTGCCATTGAGCCCCGAACCAGATTTGTCTTGTTAGAATGTTTAAAATCTGGCAACACTGCTTTTGACTTGGCAGCGGCAGTCTGCCATTCATTTGTATGGTAAAGACCGGTGCGCTCCTCTTCTCAGCGCCCGGGCATCGCGTTCAGCATTCCTGATGCCCGACGTTTTTTCCAGCGCAGCCGAAACACTCATCCATCCATGAGGCATTCCTTTGGTGTGTGCTGTATCTGTGTACTGTGTGTATTTCTTTGGTGCATACTGTACTGTACTGAGTAGAGATGTTCCGATACCGATACCAGTATCGGAAGAGCTGCCGATAGTGCCGAAAATGCTGGTATCTGCATCGGCGAGTATGCCAGTCTCTGAGTGTGTGTGTGTGTGTGTGTGTTTGTTTATTCCTTTAGTGTGTACAGTACTATATCTGTGTATTTTGTGCATTGCTTTGGTGCTTACTGTACTGTGTGCGTGTTATAGGAGGCGCATAAGATGGTCAGAGAGGCAAACGTGAAACAGGCCAACGCTGAGAAACAGCTGAAGGAAGCATTGGGCAAGGTGAAACACGCACACGCACACACACACACACACACACACACACACAAACTACTCATCACCCCAGTGTTTGCAAAGAAATCGATACAGCTATCGAGTAATGATGACATTTTTCACAATACTGCATTGATCCAGCCTTTCTTATCAATACATCCACTGCAGGCGGTTTTCTCTGTGCGACAACGTATATAAAATAGGGCTTAAGTGGTTAATTTGCTTTTGAAAATATTAAAACGGCACGATTTTCGGTCATTGATAGAATGATTGAAAATAATCGATAGTTGCAGCCCTAATGTGTATCATGGAATCTGCTGCCGTGACGGTTTCCTTACCGTGCCTATAGGACCAATCATTCCACAGATCAAAAAGATGACGTTCGCGCGTCTTACTTGTAATAATAATCAAAATCTACAAAGTAACTATTAACTAAAGTTTTCATATAATTGTAGTGGAGTAAAAGTACAATATTTTCCTCTGAGATGTAGTGGAGTAGAAGTAAAAGTACTGAAAATTGGAAATACTATAAAAGTAATAAAACGTGGTGTAATAAAAGTACCTCAAAAATGTACTTAAGTACAGTACTTGAGTAAATGTACTTAGTTACTTTGCACCACTGATGCCTTGTCTCTGTGTCCGTCCATCAGATTGACGTCCTCCAGGCGGAGGTGACGGCATTGAAGACATTGGTGCTGTCCTCACCTGGCTCCCCTGTGTCCGAGCTACCAGGGGCGTCCGTGATGAAGGCCCCGTTCAGGAAAGGTCACGGCCGGAACAAAAGCACGTCGTCCGCTGTAGCGGGTTCACAGCCAGACCCCTCCGCCACAGAACCCATAGTACGAGACTGTAGAGAGGTACGCCACACACACACACACACACACACACACACACACACACACACACACACACACACACACACACACACACACACACACACACACACACACACACACACACACACACACAAAACACATTGTAATGTATTTACAAAATAAAATGGATGTTATAATGTGTGTATATATTCCACTGATCTAAAAGGTCATAACAACAACAGGCGCTCGGTCGGCGCAGTGGTAAAGTCCCTGTCCGCCACCACGGAGGTTGTGGGTTTGAATCCACCGTGGTGCATCCGGCTTTGTCGGGCGTCTACACGAACACAATTGGCCCGTGTTCTGGGGAGGGAAGCCAGGCGGGGAGGAGGGTGTTATTGGTCATTGCATGTACTCCTGCGGGCTGGGGCGGCACCTGTCAGCGGGGAGTGTTGGACGGGAGGTGTAGGACGAAGGCTCTCTACGTCCTCCTGGTGGGGGCTCCTCACTGGCAGGTGAGTCAGCAGGATACGACACAGATAACACAGAAATGTGTGTGGGGAGGATTCTATTGGCATAACGACTACATTGGGGAGAAAAATGAGTAACAAATGATTGGCTACTCTAAATTTTAAGAGAAGAAAAAAATAGCTCGTAACAAAATGTTTGCTATTTGTTGTAAGACAAAGTATACTGTATAGGTCTAGAAAATGTCTCCCTTTTGCTTTTTTTCCAAAATCAAACCCTGGATATAAATATAAATGTGGGCGGTGTATCAATATCACAAGCAATATGGGTAATATGATGTGATGTGATGAGTGGCATATGGGTAATATGATATATACGAATATATATACACTGTCGACTGGTTAGTCGCGGGGGGTCCGAGTCGACTAAGTGTCTCTTAGTCGACTCTAGTCGAAAAAAAAAAAATGTTTTAAATCGTTTTTTGGCCAAGTCTACACCTGCAACCACACGTAACTTCCACTTTATTCTTCTTATTCCTCGTCTTTGTATTGGTATTGTTTGTGTTGGAGCGCCTCAGTGCGGCTGCAGAGTTCATGTGCAACCTCTTCCAGAGAGAGATAGAGACACTAGAAACTCTGCTGGAGACAAAACAAACTGTGTAGACTTGGCCCTTTGAAATAAAATTTATTTTGGCCCAAAAAAAAAAAAATGTTTATTTTTTTTATTTTTTATTTTTTATTAGTCGACTGCCAGTCGACTATTGGCAATTAGTCGCCAATTAGAGTCGACTAAACAAATCCTTAGTCGGGGACAGGCCTAATACACACACACACACACACACACACACACACACACACACACACACACACACACACACACACACACACACACACACACACACACACACACACACACACACACACACACTCAAGATCCAAGAGCCTGGCGTCCCACAGGGTGATACCCTGGCCCCCTTCTCGCAACCAGGAAGCCACACTGCTCCCGAGCAAAGTTTCAGCAAGACCTTCACTATGCAGACACCATCGCCCTAGTCCCTGACCCCGCAGAGAGAGAAAGGGAACTACTTCTACTGGCAGTAGAACTGGAGCGCAGGAAGATCTGCCTTAACCCTTTAACCCATTAAGACCTGAGGCCGCTTCTAAACATTTTCTAAATCCTAACAGTTTTTCGGAAAAAAATGTAAAAAAAAAAATTTCACGATTTTTCAAAAATAGCAGATCTACAAGCTCGTAGCGCGGCACTCGGTGCCGCGCTATGAGCTTGTATATCTGCTATTTTTGAATAGCCTAAAGAAATCTAAAAGTGACACAGATGCGTTCCAGGTATTAATGGGTTAAGACCTGAGGCGATTCTACATGTCTCCTAAATCTCAACAGTATTCTGAAAAACGTATGTTTCTATATCAGTGTGGTGCTCAATCTTTTTCATGTCAAGGACCCCCAAAATTATATGTATTTGGCTGCGGACCCCCATCAAAATATCTTGTTCCAGGGACCCCCCCAGAAGCAAAGGTTTGAGTTAAAAATGTTCGCTTTAAAAAATATATATATTCAAAGATTTGCACACATTTTCACGATTTTTCAAAAAATAGCAGATCTACAAGCTCGTAGCGCGGCACTCAGTGCCGCGCTATGAGCTTGTGTATCTGCTATTTTTGAATAGCCCAAAGTGTAAAATAATGCTTTTTAGCTCAAATCTAAAAATGACACAGTTCCAGGTCTTAATTGGTTAAAGGACAACTTTTTTACAACCAAGGTTTATGTTTTAGCTTGTAATTAAAGTAAATAAAAGATGAGTGTTAACATTTTTTTCATTTACTGCATTCTATAGTTTTAGCAATTTTCGCAATCTTTTTTTTACAGCGGGCGGGGGCATTCGGGCAGGTGGCTAAATATGTATTTTTTACACAATAAAATAGGTCCTGTGGTCTCTGATGGCCAGATGTGAGTTATTGGGGGGCTAGAAGAGCTACTGTAAATAATATTAAAGAAATCGCCAGGTTATTGTGTTAAAGAAATACATATTTAGCCACCTGCCCGAATGCCCCCGCCCACTGTAAAAAAAGATCGTGAAAATTGCTAAAACTAGAAAGCAGTAAATGAAAATGTTTCAACACTCATCGTTTATTTACTTTAATTACAAGCTAAAACACAAACCTTGGTTGTAAAAAAAAAACTAAGTTGTCCTTTAACACATTGACCGCCAGAGGTTAATCTCATAATGTACTCACCAGTGCCAACGTTTTATTGTTGTTTTTTGTTTTTTTCACGTCGCCATAGACCTCGTTAAAATCCTTAGGATCGAGCTGAGCACTGTTTGTAAACATCGCGGAGATCTCCCTGCGTGTACCAGTCCAAACCACGTGTCAAACGGAGCCGCCATGTTGTAGTTAGAACGGTTTATGTTAAACAGTGATCAGCGAGGAGAAAAAACTACAGGAAGAGAATTGAGTTTCAGTGTGCGCTTTAGAATGGGAGCCGGCGTGATCGCCAAAACCGGATCCCAAATAATTCTGTTTCCGGTGGTGTTACAATGAAATGTGCCGTACCGGAAAATTGAAAAAAGTTTTTTTTTTCGAAAAAAAAGGAAAAAGCACCGCAGCCCGTAGGCTACGGGATCGGCGCTTAACCGTTGGATTTAACGGCCCGTAGAACTACGGGCCCGGCGGTCTATGTGTTAAGCTCAATGCCAAGAAAACTAAAATGATGGCATTTAACCACCATGCCATTAAGATCTGAGGCCCATTCTACAATTGCCTTCTAAATCAGTAGTTCTCACACTTTCAAGACTTTTCAAAAATAGCAGATGTGCAAGCTCGCAGCGTGGCACGACGTGACGTGCTGTGAGCTTGTAGACCCGCTATTTTTGAATAGCCAACGCAAAAATCGAAAAACCGTGGTGCATCCGGCTGCGAGTGTCTACACAAACACAATAGAGCATCGCAGTTCCCGCCCACTTCCTGGTTTTTCGTGGTGCCGGAAGGAACAACTCAATGCATTTTTCCAAATTGACATTTCCAAAAATATTTTTATCTATTAATTTAAGCCTCGAATCAAGCCATCATGACATGACATGAATCATGACCATAAAACGTTTGATTCTGTGATTATTTTTTTTGAAAACGGCAAAACAAAGGGTATTTATTAACACATTGGGTGCCAGAGGTTTATTAAAATATTATACTTTGAGTGCCAGGACTTTTTAAACATTTTGAACCTTTTTCAAGTAGTCACAAAATATTTTCAGTGATCATCGTCCTCACGGTGATCCCCTCATTACACACATACAGGTCTCGTACAATCGGGGGGAAAAAATTTAAAACATTCGGAAATCCATTCCATAGTTGCAGCCAGTTCAAAATAGTTAAATTAACATTGTAAAAAAAAAAAGTGCACAGGAGCCGAGATACAGGTTTTTGAAGTCATAAGTTAACCAGGAGGTGGATTGGAGTCTAAATCTTGTAGGAGTGATATTTCCTGTTGCTGTGAAGGAAAAAAAAAAAAAAAAATGAAAAAAAATGAAAAAAAAAAAAAAAAGTAATTTTTTTTTTTCTCAACGTTAGTATGCGCAAAACCGTATATATACGGTTTTGGCACCCAATGTGTTAAATATAGTATATCATATAATTAAATATAAAATAAAATAAATCACAGAAAAAAACGTTTTATGGTCATGATTCATGTCATGTCATGATGGCTTGATTCGAGGCTTAAATTAATAGATATAAATATTTTTGGAAATGTCAATGGGAAAAATGCATTGAGTTGTTCCTTCCGGCACCACGAAAAACCAGGAAGTGGGCGGGAACTGCGATGCTCTATTGGCACCGTGTTTGAGGGAGGGCTGATAATTGTCACTGCGCGTACTCCTATGGGCTGGGGTGGCACCTGTCAGCAGGGAGTGTTGGGCGGGAGGACTAGGACGAAGGGCCGAAGGCTGTACATCCTCCCGGTGGGGGCTCCTCACTGGTATAGGTGAGTAAGTAGGATACAACAGCAGTGACGACACAGAAACACACACAAATGTGTGTGGGGAATCAATTGGCATAACGTTAAAATGGGGGATAAAAAGCAACAAAAAATTAAAATCTTTCCCCCAAAACATCTTCCCTTTCAAACTGATCCTTTTAGATGTCTGCTGAGTTGGCATAAAGAGCAGCATAAGCTGAAACAGCCACACGCCCCCACTCCCTCTCACTGTAAACTTGATCTGTATACTTTCCCTCTCTCTGTCCCTGTCTGTCTGTCTGTCTGTCTGTCTGTCTGTCTGTCTGTCTGTCTGTCTGTCTGTCTGTCTGTCTGTCTGTCTGTCTTTCGCTCTGTGCAGGTAGACAGTCAGTTGTTCAGTGAGTTCAAACTGTGGAAGGAGGACCCGACAATGGACAGAAGTTGTCCTTTCCTGGACAGAATCTACAGAGAGGACATTCACCCCTGTCTCACCTTCAGCAAGACTGAGGTACGTGTGTGTGTGTGTGTGTGTGTGTGTGTGTGTGTGTGTGTGTGTGTGTGTGTGTGTGTGTGTGTGTGTGTGTGTGTGTGTGTGTGTGTGTGTCCTTAAGACCACTGAATGAGTTAATAGTAACTGGATTCTGCCAAGCCATCTAGTTGTATACAATATAACGCCAGCTCGCTCGCGTTTTCGGCTGTGATTGTGTAGAAACTAGTGATGCGCGGGCCGACCCATAACCTGCGGGTCAACCCGCGGGTCGCGGGTGGTCGAGTCAGGATTTCAGAGGCAATTATGCGGGCTGCGGGTGAGCGGGTCAGCCGCTCTCACACGCAAAAAAATAAGAAAAATCATATGCTCTTGTTTTGTCTTTATTCCTAATAAGAATAAGAATAATAACAATAAAACAGTTTGAATACACTTGGGGTGTATACTTAAAGATTATTTTCTAACCTTGATTTTACAGAATTAAAGGTACGACCCGCGGGTTGCGGGGCGGGTTGAGCCATAGATTTATATATGGGTTCGCGGGGCGGGTTGAGGCGGGTTGGGTTCCGGGGCGGGGCGGCTCATGAAAAAACCCGACCCGCGCATCACTAGTAGAAACCCAGCTGACTTTCTTTCTCTAGGCTCAGTCAATGGCCAATGTAACAACATGACACTCACGCTGTTATTATTCTATTGAAGTTTGCACAGAACACAACCTTTATTCTATCACTGCCTACATTGTAACAATTATGGCAAAACAAGGTTAATGCTGATTGGTCCAACGGTGCCGGAGATTAGCTGTTCACAGACGGACGGACGAACACACACACACACACTCACAAGGGCGGACAGGGGCGAATACATAGTCTCGGCCACACCTTCGTCCTGGCAGAGACAAAAATCTTTAAGCTGTTGTTTTAGTTTTTTTCGTATGATGGGGAATATGATTCATACATGGAACACACATTCCACTTTCACCAGTTATTCTTCTCTTCCCCTTAACCCATTAATACCTGGGACGCATCTGTGTCACTTTTAGATTTCTTTAGGCTATTCAAAAATAGCAGATATACAAGCTCATAGGAGCTCATACGAGCTTGTAGATCTGCTATTTTTGAAAAATCGTGAAAATTATTTTTAAAATATTTTTTTCCGATTTTTTTTTTAGGATTTTGAAAATGTTTAGAAGCGGCCTCAGGTCTTAATGGGTTAATTAGTTTGATTGTAAAATATACTGCTTTATTCCCTGTGTGTGTGTGTGTGTGTGTGTGTGTGTGTGTGTGTGTGTGTGTGTGTGTGCGTGTGTGTGTGTGTGTGTGTGTGCGTAGTTGGGGTCAATCATTCTAGAAGCTGTAGAGAGGAACACATTGAGTGTTGAGCCAGTTGGATTCCAGCCCCTACCGGTTGTTAAGGCCTCGGCTGTGGAGTGTGGAGGACCAAAGTATGTCCATACAACACGCACACACACACACACACACACACACACACACACACACACACACACACACACAGAGAGGCACATTTTCCTCAGAGCTCTGTTTTAACCCATTAAGACCTGGAACTGTGTCATTTTTAGATTTGAGCTAAAACGCATTATTTTACACTTTGGGCTATTCAAAAATAGCAGATGTACAAGCTCGTAGCGCGGCACCGAGTGCCGCGCTACGAGCTTGTAGATCTGCTATTTTTGAAAAATCGTGAAAATGTGTGCAAATCTTTGAATATATATATTTTTTAAAGCGAACCGTTTTTAACTCAAATCTTTGCTTCTGGGGGGTCCCTGGAGCAAAATATTTTGATGGGGGTCCGCGGCCAAATACATATCATTTTGGGGGTCCTTGACATGAAAAAGATTGAGCACCACTGATATAGAAGCATACGTTTTTCAGAATACTGTTGAGATTTAGGAGACATGTAGAATCGGCTTCAGGTCTCAATGGGTTAATGCTGAATAAGGAGATCACTTGACCAGGTGTGGTTCTCAAAGTGGTACCGGGTACCACCAGGGGTCCTTAGTTGTGGGGGTAGTCATGGAATCATTTCTCTTCAAATCAAAGTAATCAAATGACTGTGCCGGTACTTTCTATTGTCATATGAGATGTAATGAGATATGATGAGATGTACTGAGGTACGATGAGATCACACACACACACACACACACACACACACACACACACACACACACACACACACACACACACACACACACACACACACACACACACACACACACACACACACACACACACACACACAGAATATTACTATTGCTCTCCTCTCTCTGTCTCTCTCTTTCTTTCCTGTCCCCTCAGATGTTTTTGTCCTCCTGGCTTCACTCGTTCATGGTCATCTCTCCATCACCGGCTGTCTTTCTTTTTCTTTCTTTCTTCCCTCCTTTTTCTCCATTCCTCCAGTGCTCGATGGGCTGAGCTTGTCACGTAAGTCGTCTATCCTTTCTCTCTCTCTCTCTCTCTCTCTCTCTCTCTCTCTCTCTCTCTCTCTCTCTGTCTCTCTCACTCATAGACAAAAAAAATGGACGAAGGGAACGGTGACGTCACCCATTGGTTTCTACAGACCCGTTTTGAAGCCACTTTTTTCTGCGAATTCAAATCCGCCATCTTGGAACATCTCGGTCTCTGAAAAGCACCCGGAAACAACTGCTATTGGCTGCAACCGCAGCGAGGGCGGGTCTTCACTCGTTAGAGCCATTAGAAGCCCTAGAAACGTACCCTACTTTATCATTCATTTTAAAATGAATGGGAAACATAATTTACTAAACGCACAAACATAAAGTATGCATGAAAATGTTTACTACGGTAATGAAATCAAGTGTAAAGTCCGGCCAAAGCCTCATTGATGCCTGCAGGAGGTGAGATAGCGACATATGCTGGGCCATTAATGCGAACTGCAGGCTTAAAAGAATCACTTCCTGGGCTTCAAATCCGGCAGAGCTTCCTTGCCACATGCTCTCACTCCATCACTCTTTTCATCACTTAACCCATTAAGACCAGGAAAGCATCTGTGTCATTTTAGATTTTAGCTAAATTAGCATTATTTTATACTTTGGCTATTCAAAAATAGCAGATCTATAAGCTCATAACGTCGCACAAACGCGTTATGAGCTTGTACATCTGTTATTTTTGAAAGATTTTGAAAAATTATGCAATGCAAACCTTTGAATATATATTTTTTACATTTTTAACTCAAATCTTTGCTTCTGGGGGTCCCTGGAACAAAGCATTTTGAGATGGGGGTCGGCGGCCAAATACATATAATTTTGGGGGTCCTCCTGATATAGCAACATATATTTTTCAGAAAATCGTTAGGATTTAGAAGACATTTTTAGAATCGGCCTCGGGTCCTAATGAGTCAATCCAGTGGTTCCCAAGCTTTTTAGCGCAAGACCCAAAATGAGAAATTAGATGTTTGCCCAGTAACAAAACTAGTGAAAATATCAGATCTACTGCTTGTGGATCTACTATTTTCACTACTTCTTAACACAATTCCCGCCATGGACGCATAAAGTCGTTCTATTAAATAGCGCGCTTGCCCGCCAAGACGCATAAATGCGTTCTATTAAAAAAATGAGGCACGCTGTTTTAGGCACCGTAACACAGCTCTGTGATGATCCATCGTCACTCAGAGAAGAAGTATGTGGATGTGACATCATTCCATCCGGCCTGACTATGGGATTTTCAGAAAAACTGCTGTAACTCAGTTGCTGTTTTTTGCATTGAAAACCACTAGTTTTCAGCGGGCCGAAGCCCCAAAATGGCGGATCGCAGTTGGAATGTTGTGGTTCCTCTGAATACACAGATCCCTCCGCTTACCCACGGGGACTATTTTTTTTTGCTTTTTTGGAACACAATGTCGCTTCCACGGCGTTTCAAATACCGGATGACGGTAATTACGCTGGCAAGGGGATAACAAACGATGTTTAATACCTTGGCGGGTGATGTGTTAAAG
This sequence comes from Gymnoscopelus braueri, assembly GCF_963280865.1. Classification (NCBI taxonomy): domain Eukaryota; kingdom Metazoa; phylum Chordata; class Actinopteri; order Myctophiformes; family Myctophidae; genus Gymnoscopelus; species Gymnoscopelus braueri. The sequence goes on along the minus strand of NC_137625.1, from coordinate 6,099,812 downwards.
GGATATTTCACTTTCAAATAAAATAAACATTTAAAAAATATATAAAAAATAAATGAAAAAAGTTATGGAAAAATCACGGCCCCCTCACACATTAGAGTGTCCTACTAATGTGTGAGGGGGCCGTGATTTTGCCATAACTTTTTTCATTTTTTAAAAATATTTATTTTTAATGTTTATTTTATTTGAAAGTGAAATATCCCTTTAAGCTTTCTTTTTTATTATCTTTTTTTAATGGAAATTATTTTTATTTTATTAATGAAATACTTTGAAAATGTTTTGATTTTTTTTTAATTGATGAGAAGTTGTGGTGATTTTTTTCTAATCTTTTGAAATATATATATATACATATTTTTTTTAAATGTAGAAAACAGAAAAAAAGGGGGATATTTACTTGGGACCCATAAATATTGGTCAGCAACCCAATAGGAAATAGTGACTTAATCCATCCCTTCATTCCTTCCTTGTCTCCTTAACATCCTCACTTTCTTCCTTCATTACTTATAGCTTTTTAATCAACCGTTGCTCCGTCCTTTTTCCTTCCCTCCTATCTTCCTTTGCTTTTTTCCATCGGTCCCTCCTTCCTTAACGTCTGCTATTCCTCTCTTATATCTTCTCCCCTATCCCTTCCCTCCTTTCCTCGACTCCTTTCCTTCCAAACGTGCCACAGATTTGTTGATTATGTTGCAGAATTACCTGCAACTTTTTCCTCGTGGCAACCTCATCAATGCTGTTCTACTGTTAGTTGTGTTCTATCTAGAACACTGTTTCTCAGCCTGCGGCCTGGGGACCCCCAGAAGGTCCTTGAGGTGTTAACGGGTCTGTAACACCTCAAGTAAACAATATGTACACGTTTTTTTTTGTGTAGTGTAAAAATGGAACCAAGTGTACAAATGGAACCAAAACGACACCATTTGTACACTCAGAGTTGAGAATCACTGTTTTAGAACAATGTAGGTCTGTTTTCTAGAGCATTGTGTTCTAGAACATTGTAGCAGATGTGTGTTCTAGCACAGTTGGTTCCCAAACTTTTTATCTCAAGACCCAAAAGAGAAACTAGACGTTTGCCCGGGACCCAAACTAGTGAAAAATAGCAAATCTACAATCTCACAACGCGCTTGCGTTGCGAGCTTGCAGATCTGCTATTTTCACTACTTCTTAAATGTTTTTTTCGTATTTATTCATCAAAATGTTGTGGGCTTATCTGTCTAAACTTTTTTTTTAATCTTTTGAAATAATATAGATATTTAAATGTAGGGAACAAAAAAAACTTGTGACCCATAAAAATTGGTCCACGACCCAAAACATGGATCCCGACCCACTGTTTGGGGAAACAGTGTTCTACAACAGTGTTATAGATCAGTTTTTCCAGAACACTGTGTGAACTTGTATTCTAGAATGTTGTAGATCTGTGTTCTGGGACAGGGGTCTTCAACAGTGGGTCCGGGGACCGCAAGGGGGGTCCTCAGAGATACTGCAGGGGGGCCACCAAATCTTTGTGTGATAGGGACTTTATTTATTTTTACATTGACCACTTGAACCCTCACATCCCTATTCCTGGGGGAACTTTAGCCCGAAAATAGCCGATCCACAAGCTCACAACGTGCCACAGACGCGTTGTGAGCTTGTTGATCGGCTATTTTCGTCGAAGAGGTTTGGTGTAGAGGGTGGGGGAAAAGAGCAAACCAAGCACCAAGCCTGGTTGCAAAGTATTGAGGGTTTAAGTCATTGAATGTCTGAAAATACACATTTAACCCATTAAGACCTGAGGCGATTCTTAAAAATGTTTTCTAAATCCTGACAGTTTTTTGAAAAGAATCTGGAAAATATTTTTTCACGATTTTTCAAAAATAGCAGATCTACAAGCTCATAGCGCGGCACTCGGTGCCGCGCTATGAGCTTGTATATCTGCTATTTTTGAATAGCCAAAGAAATCTAAAGTGACACAGATGCGTTCCAGGTATTAATGGGTTAACATGAATCCAATATAGTGGGGAGCCCTCATTCATCTCTCTCTCAGCTAAGGGGTCCTTGGCCTGAAAAAAAGAGCTGAAGACCCCTGTTCTAGGATAATTGTTCTACAACGCTGTAGGTCATATTCCTCAGAACTTTGTAGACTTGTATTCTGGAAAGTTCTGTGTGCTAGACTCTAGAACTAATAAAAATGACCTGATTGACCTGGAGGAATAAATGTTTCCCCTGTTGTCTAGAGCTGTGGTTCTCAGCCTGTGGGTCGTGACCAATTTTGGGGGGGGTCCCGAGATGACAGTAAAGTGACAATTTAAGGACTTTAAAGACTTTTTTAATACCTTAAAAAATTCCCATAACTGCATCAAAAGTAATCAACAAACTATACTATAAAAAAAAACTGGTCAAACATTGGCCAAATTGACAAATAATATTACAAAATTGTGAGCTTGTAGTCTTATTTTCTGTGGAACCGAGTCGAACTAAATCTAATGCCTCAACTCCTACAATTCCAAGTGCTTATCAGGGTGGGAGGGGAGGGATCCCCCACATGGTCTGAAAAGGGTGAGAACCACTGGTCTAGAGGAATTTCATAACATTTCATAGATGTTTATGAAATAATTACTAAATGTATAATTTTGTATTTGTTAAAAAAGATTTAAGGAGAAAATGAGCATCGCTCTGAACTATGGGAATTCATTTCTTTCTCCTGATTTCATGTCAGACTAATTTGTATTTGTTTTTAATTAGTTAAAACATATTGGTGATTAAGCTCCTTCTTTTCCCTCTTTTCTGTCAAACAGGAAGTGCGCTCTGAGTGGACAAACTAAAACCTGTAAGCACAGAATCAAGTTTGGAGATTCATCCAACTATTACTATGTCTCCCCCTACTGTAGATATAGAGTAAGTACACACGCACGCGCGCACACACACACACACACACACACACACACACACACACACACACACACACACACACACACACACATACTCTGACACACTCACACACCACTTATAGGCCTGTCACAATGATTACATAATCACAATTATTTGAGATAATCGCAATTATCTTTGCATAATCGTCATAATCGTTACCATGTTGAAAAATGTTCATATGTTTTCAAACATTTTCCAAAAATAGCAGAAATAGCAGATCTTCAAGCTTAGAGATCAGCCATTTCTGCCATTTAGTTTTTTAAGTATAAAATTATTAAATATGTATAATAATGATCATAATTATAATAATATATATAATAACACAAATTATAATAATAAAGACAGTTTAATGCATGGTAGTTATTCATTTTGATTAGAATGATGTAATTGTGTGTGTGTGTGTGTGTGTGTGTGTGTGTGTGTGTGTGTGTGTGTGTGTGTGTGTGTGTGTGTGTGTGTGTGTGTGTGTGTGTGTGTGTGTGTGTGTGTGTGTGTGTGTGACAGATTACGTCCGTGTGTAATTTCTTCACCTATATTCGCTACCTTCACCAAGGGCTGGTCAAACAACAAGATGGTAAGAGACTCTCACACACACACACACACACACACAGAGAGAACGTGGTGCGTACAGCTGAACGTACCACAGGTAGCTCCCTCCCGTTACAGCCAGTGTTTCCAGATTTTGCGAGGGAAATAAGCAACCTTTGAAAACAAAATAAGCGACTATAGGCCACATGGGCACTTTGAACCTATACATACATTGGCTATTTGAAATAGCCGATCTACAAACTCACAACGTGTCGCGTTGTGAGATTGTAGATCGGCTATTTTCCAAGAAATCGTGAAAATATTTATGACAACACAAATCTAGTATGGTGGTCCCTGGCACAAAATATTTTCAGATGGGGGTCCGCGGACAAATACATATCAATTTGGCGGTCCTTGACATGAAAATGTTTGAGAACCACTGGTTTAAACAACATTATAGGAGGGAAGCCCAAATAAGCAGCCACACTTTAGAAACAAGCCCAAAAAAACGCAACCCGCAATTACCAATATTTGCAAGCGAATCTACAGGGAAAAAAAAGCCCAAAGTCGCTTATAATAAGCGAACATGGCAACCCTGGTTACAGCCTGTGCTTTGATTAAAGCATAAAGGGATAAAAAAATAAATAGACTGGCATTATCCTATGGAAACAGACTGTTTGTAACCATGCGGTCTTACAAGCGCTTGAGGTGTGGCTCACAGCCCTGGCAGCTCTACAAGGACCTGGCCATTAAACAAGCTAACAAAAAAACAAACAAAAGGGGAAATTAAATAAAACAACAAACTGTGATTAATCCTATATAGATTATTATAGCACCATTATAAGTGTTATTGTGTTCTATTAACCACAGTTTTGAGGACCTTGCCACTCTAGCGTTTAGCTGATTGTATCTGTTATGACTAGTGACAAAATAAATGAGTAGTGACAAATACATAATTTATTTTTTGACATTTAATTCTAAACTTGCCTTCATCTTTCACCATTGATTATTTTAGCTTGCTAGCTTGGTTAACTATACCAGCCAACGTGAATCATTTCTACTGCGTGCGTGTGTGTGTGTGTGTGTGTGTGTGTGTGCGCGCGCGCGATGCAAGCCCCCAGAGTTGCTGAGAAACATTGAAGCCGCCACCCCAGTGGCCAAAGCTGGAACTGCAGGCGGGGAGAAATACATGCACGCGCAAAACATACTGAGAGATATTTATATATATAAATACAAATATGTAAACATATTATACATAAATACATATGCATTTACGTATAAATATGCATCTCGAGTGTATTTAATAAATATCTCGCGTTCAATCCTTGACACACGGGCTGCCGTAGAACGCAAAAAGGACACTAGTGCGCATGCTCATAACTCTATGTGTGTCCAAAAACGAATCAATAATTCTACTTCCGGCAGGCTTCCGGGTGCTTCAAAACGCCACTGAGCACATTCATTGAAATGATAGCTGGGGGCGGGGCAATCCGCCCTCTAGTTATATTATACCTCTATGGCGCGATGAGGCAGAAAGGCTGGCAAAGTATTGTGCTGTCTCTGCTGCCATATATGGCGATGCCACCGCTACTTGTGCCCATGGAGTGCTGAGTGACATGCGTGTTGTAGGACATATCCATGAGTTTGTAAATGTAACCTTTACTAAAATATTTGTGTCCCTGTATGTTTTCCCTGTGTGTGGACATAAATAAATTGTTAAACTCTCTGTGTGTGTGTGTGTGTGTGTGTGTGTGTGTGTGTGTGTGTGTGTGTGTGTGTGTGTGTGTGTGTGTGTGTGTGTGTGTGTGTGTGTGTGTGTGTGTGTGTGTGTGTGTGTGTGTGTGTGTGTGTGTGTGTGTGTGTGTGTGGTGTGTAGCTGAACAGATGTTCTGGGAGATCATGCAGTTGCGTAGAGAGATGTCCTTGGCCAAGCTGGGATTCTACAAAGACCCGCTGTGACCAATGGGATCACTTCGCTCGCTCTGACGGATAGCCCTGACATCCAATCAGAAGCACCCATCCCTCCAGAAGCCCCCACCTCCTCCAATCAAAACGCCATCTCACCTTGTCACCTTGAAGAAGCCTGCGGGGTGTGTTTGTACTATAAATTACTGTATAGTACAATTTGTACAATATTATTATATTGTGTGTGTGTGTGTGTGTGTTAGAGCCTGACCGAATTTCGATGCCGATCCCGATTTTGACGTAGACCCCCGATTACCGATTTTGTCCGATATTTTGGCCAAAAAGTGCAGCATTTTCTACTTAATGTAAATTTGTTTGAAGTTTCTATTTGTGAACATTTAACTACAATTTACTTTATTTAAATACTTAAGCCTTATTCAAAATGTTCAAAAATAGAAGATCTACAAGCTCATGAGTCACGACGTGGTGTAAGCTGGGCGGGGGGGGGGGGGGGGTTTTAGACATTTAAACATTTTCACCAAGAATGACATTCCCAAGATAGGGACGCCAGGTTGAAAGTGCTTTAACCACTTAGACTAGGGGTTAAGCACAAATCAGCAGATCTACAAGCTCACAATGCTTCTACATTGTGAGCTTGTAGATCGGCTAATTTCTGCTAAGATATTTAATGTTGAGCGAAAACGGAAAAGACACAAACTAGTTTAGAGCCCTGAGGGACTCCGGTCAACCGTAAGTGGTTAAAAATAGGGACACGTCGGCCACATAACTGCCGAAACCGATGTCGTCAAAAAAGGCAAATAATTTGGTCGGGCTCTAGTGTGTGTGTGTGCGCGTGTTTAATTTCCTGTACACTGCTATTCATGACGTTTTTTGTGTCGATTGTGACAATGACAGAATCAGACATATTGTCATGATTCCCGAGTTCAGTTTTGGCATCAGATATTGTTTTTCTGAATTCCGTTTTGGAAACAGCATGTGTTTAAAAAGTTAGTTTTGAGTCAATCCGAACCACGCTGTCATCCATATACACACAAACACACACACACACACACACACACACACACGCATGCACGTACACTAGAGGGCTGGGCGATATGACTTCAAATCAGTATCACAATTATTTCAAACTGGCCTCGATTACGATTAATGAACGATTATTAAAAGCAAATTAAAATAGTGTGAATAGCTGATATACAAGCGACCGTGTAGATCAGCTATTTTCACTATTTCTACACGCCACATTGTACAATTAAGTATAATACAGGGTTTATAGACTAATCGATTTAGTCGATACATTTTTTATGTCAATTCGTTGATATATATAACATATAGGTATATAAAAACCTTGCTTCTTGATTATTTGGTTATAAGTCGGTTATTGATTCTAAATATTGGTTTCGATATACTTTCGGTTAATTGCCCAGCCTAACACACACACACACACACACACACACACACACACACACACACACACACACACACACACACACACACACACACACACACACACACACACACACACACACACGCAGACATGTATGATAAGTAAATCAACACACTAAAGCTTGGAGATAAAATAACACTATCTGTCCTATAGAGACACACATCCACTGTCTGACTAGTTCAACTTCAAAGTTTCTCCTCTTATTGTACAGAAGGAAAATGGTTTATCGTTTAGTAGCATTTCTGGTAGAATTATTATTTATGTATATGAACGTGCAAACTCAATGGTAAACACAGACGTATTTACTTCTGTGTGTGAAGGACAGTGCAGCTCTACAATCAAACCTCATTGTTTTAATAGAGTAAAAATGACTCCATTGTTATGTTTCTGTTGGTGTTCATACAGTATATTGACGCTGTCGGGTGGAAACCTTGTATGTCCAAAAAAATAACCTGTGTTCCAATGGACCCAATGTAGTTATTATTTTGTTAATACTTTTCATTGGTTAAACATTTATAAAACCCACAGACACGGTTAACCACTTTCACTTTAAACTAATTTTAAAACATGGCAAAAGACTGGCCAATTTGCTACTTTTGTGTGACACTATAGTATGACGAAGTTGGGCATTCATTTTACAAAAAAAACATAAAGGGTTCATATACGGAGATGCAAGGTTTTTGCCCAACAATACAATAGACGATATATTGAATATTTACTTTAAGCCTGAACACTATTGTACTGGTAGTAACTGGGAGCTGACCAGTACAACCACCGTCTTCTACTGTTGTACTGGGAGCTGACCAGCATGGCTGCACAATATTACAAAAACGTATTGTCATCACAATATCAACATGCGCAATATACATATCGCATAAGAGTTTTACATAAGAGATGTATTTATTTGTTTTCAGGTTTTTATTCATTTCAACAGTCCAGGTAAAGTGTTGTTTTTGTTTAGATTAAAATAAACATGTTTTAAGCGCAGCAGTGAGAAACTGTATTAAGTTGTGGTATATATTCGTTGTCAATAGTGGTTGTAACCATGCAGTTGCAAAGTTTTGAGTAAAACCATATTGTTGGAATGGAAATACAATCCATTTCTTTCTTTCTTATTTTCTTCAGTGTGTGCATACAGTATGCTATTCATTGTCTGTGTTCTTAATTAAGCAGAAATTAGTATTAGTTTACTTATCACGAGGCGATATTGTCATGGTAATATTCAACAATGTTACCGCATATTGCGTGTTTTCTTGATATGGTGCAGCCCTGCTGCCCAGTACAACCACAGTTGTCTGCTGTTGGCCGCTGGGAGCTGACCAAGTACAACAAGTTTAATGTTAACTCTGTACATTTGCAAAACTGCGTTTGTGTGTGTGTATGTGTGTGTGTGTGCGCGCGTGCGTGTGTGGCGTGTGCGTGCTGTTATAGGGTATACACGTAGGTACGTGTTAAGATAAACCCACACCCATCTCCCCACACTCTCTCCATGCAGCTTTTGTTTGTTTTAGTGCCTTCTTTCTCTGGAAACTCAAATAAAACTGTATACCTCTGTGGAAATTGTACTGTTGTTATTATCATTACTATCCATCAAAACAAAACCTTTTCAGTTGCGGGTCCACAGACAAATGTAATCAAATCAAATAAAAGCTCATGTATAGTAGCCTATAGTGTAGATAGTATAGAATGATATTTGTAAGCTATAGTAGACACAGTATATAGTAGTGGGGGGATATGAGGTAGCACAGATAAGGCTTTGTGTGTGCATGCACACGCGCGTGTGTGTAGAGAGAGAGAGAGAGAGGGCGAGAGAGAGCAGAAAGACTACTTCTTTCACTGACGGGTGATTCACCTTGCCTTTTTTATGACCACACACACACACACACACACACACACACACACACACAGGTGTATGCATGCTCTAGTCAGGTATACGTCAGTGTCTGTTACTCTGTCCAAAGATCAAAGTACATTTGACGGGCAGGCAGGCAGGCAGGCAGGCGCCGGTGTGTCGATTAAACGTTACATAAAATAGATTCTGATTCTATATTCTAATAGTTCTGCTGTGGATGGAGATGTGGAATATAGGTGTTCAGCACATCTGAGCCAACTAACTCTACCAACAGTCATGGATTGTACCTGAAGCAGAAGACAGCGACCGAAAGATAGAGAGAGAGACTGTTTACCGAAGGTTCGGCGGCCATTTTGAAGATCAAGCCTCAGGTGTGTTTCATGGTGAATGTATTCTATGGTTTGATATGACTGAATTGCTCTGACTAGAGAACAAGCTTTTTTTTGTAATGTTGTTTGTTTGATATCACTGAGTTACCTACTCAAAATAATTTGGGACCCCTAGTTTGTGAACCACTGCATTACTGCATTACTGTACAATGAATGTGATTAGTTTTTGACTGAGGTAAGAGCTCCCTCTTCTCTGTATGATATGGTTTGTCTATGAGCCATGGACCACTTTTTATGCGTCACAAGTAAATATCCCCTTTTTTTAATTAAAACATTTTAAACAAAAAAAATCACAACTTTTCATCAATTAAAAACAATGCCAACATTTTTCAAAAATATTTTATAAATAAAATCAAAAAGTAAAACACTTTTCATAAATAGATAAATGTATTTTTTTAAGAAGTAGTGAAAATAGCAGATTCCACAGATCCACAACGCGTTGCTTCGTGTCGCGTTGTGAGCTATTTTCACTAGTTTGGGTCCCAGGCAAACATCTAGGTTGTCACAAGAAGATACGAGTTGCAATGCAAACGCATTGTTAGCTTGTAGATCTGTTCTCTTTGATCATGCACCATGTGCAAAAGTAATACGGGATATAACATGTAAAATAACGTATTACTCTTGATACCAAGTAATAAGTAACATATTACTTCTTAAAGGAGAGTCATAAGTAACTAGTAACTTATTAGTTACTCTTCCTGAGTAATATGCCCAACACTGATGATGATAAAGACGATGCCAGGGCAGCTGCTAATTTCCACATCTCAGCAGAAAGAATCAACTGCACCCAAAAAGAACATCACATCAAGTTATCACAATGAAGACCAGTGTTGCCACGTCTGCTTATTATAAGCTATTATAAGCTTGCATTTCTGTAAACTCACTTGTAAATATTGGTAGTTTGGTAGATTGCGTTTTTTCGGTCTTGTTTCAGGCTCGTTTCTACAGTGTAATTGCTTATTTGGGCTTGCTTAATTGTGTTAAGTGGTTCTCAGTGGTTTCAAACATTTATTTTATTATTGCGAGAACAATGGCTTATATGGTTATAGCATGCTAACTTTCCAGGAAGAGAAATTCCGCAGTCTCTATTTAGCTTGGATTCCCCATCGATGATGTCACTGGTAGGCGTGTTTCTGAACTGTCCACAACCACCCTCTGAGACACAGACAAAGTAGACAAAAATGCTACCACACATGAGCATTAGTGAGTACCAATTATATGGACGTAGGTTCAAAATGGCTGAAGTGGTCATTTAAGAGGAAACTCTTATAGTGGTAATGTAAGAATACTTAGTGAATATGGCCTCATTATTGCAGGGACTTCCCTTATTGACTTGTGACAATAAAACTTCTCTTCTCTTCTCATTTGGCTGTGTAATAGAACCGCATTTGGGCCTAGCAGTGTTGGTGAGCAGGGCTCTCGATGGCTTCTGTACCCCAGCATCATCTGTCTCAGCTGGGCAGCCAGGCAGCCATGGAGCGTGGAGGTGGAGGTGGAGGCAGGCTGCCAGTTGATGTCCTTGGAGAGAACGAGGCTCTTCAGCGCTTCTTTGAAGGTGAGGTTGACTGTTTTTTAACCACATGGTTGAGCAGAGTCGCTCAGGGCTCTATGCTAGTGTCTTTTCTGTTTTCTGTTATTGTGGGGAAAGCTTTTGCTGAAAATAGCCGATCGACAAGCTTACAACGTGTCGCAGCGCGGCGTTGTAAGCTTCTCGATTGGCTATTTTCCCACAATACGGATGCTGGGGTTTAAGTGGTACCTAAACTGCTGTATATAGAATATACTGTGAAGTTGTTTACACAAAGTTAGGTGGCAGCTACTGAAGAAAAAATGCTGGTGGTGTATAACATATACAACATACCAAGTTTTTTTTTAAATGCACATGTACATTTGATTTGATGATGATTTTTATTCTATTTTTGCTCCTTTTGCACTCTCTTTTCTTTAAATCTTTTTACGTTTTCTATCATTATTCTATTGTTGTTATTACCTATGCTGCTGCATTGTCTGAAGGAAGCCAAACCAAAATGAGTTTTACTCTTATGTACCTGAACACAAGATGTAACAATAAAGTACAACCTTGAACCTTGGTTAAATACAGTTCTAATAGGAAACACTGGAATCCCACAAACACACACACAACCATTTTCTAGTTCTTGCGTTATTAATCATCAAAGATAATCCTGTCATATTGTGTGTGGGTGTGTGTGGCCTGTGTGTGTGTGTGTGTGTGTGTGTGTGTGTGTGTGTGTGTGTGTGTGTGTGTGTGTGTGTGTGTGTGTGTGTGTGTGTGTGTGTGCGTGTGCGTGTGTGTGTGTGTGTGCGCGTGTGTGCGTGTGCGTGCACGCATGTAGTTCAGGATGTGAGTGGAGTACTTGAGAGCTCGGTTGCCGTGGACACCAGCATTCTGGAAGAGTACATTGCCAACGACATGGTTGTTAACAGCTTGTGAGTAACACACAAACACACACATACGCACGCACACACGCACGCACGCACGCACACGCACACGCACACGCACACACACACACACACACACACACACACACACACACACACACACACCCACGGTATGACATCCAGTGATGTTTGCTTATAAGGCTCTGTTGCCCCTGTTCACCTGAATACACTTCCTTGTTACGTAACACACGCTTTTTTATGATGTATGTGTGACCTAGTTGTACAGATAGTTAGTTTCAGAACAACAACACATGCCTCTAAGTAAACCCCTCTGGGGTCCAGAGTTACACTGAGAGAATCTTGACGTGAAATGCTTTTCCGTAATGGGAATATATCTATTCATTCCTTGAATCTACCGTAGGGGCCTACGGTATGAATGTATGTAAACCTCTTACATCATGTCCAAAACCTTTACTTAACCCTTTAAGACCTGAGGCGATTCTTTAAAAAAAAATCTAAATCCTAACAGTTTTTGTTATTAGACAAATCTAATCATTTTTTTCACGATTTTTCAAAAAAAAAATTCAATTATTTTTTTCAAAAATAGCAGATCTACAAGTTCATAGCGCGGCACTCGGTGCCGCGCTATGAGCTTGTATATCTGCTATTTTTGAATAGCCAAAGACATCTAAAGTGACACAGATGCGTTCCAGGTATTAATGGGTTAACAGGATTCAAATTCACACAAAAGCATCAACAGTAGCAGATCTGCAGATCTGCTACTGTTGATGCTTTTGTGTGACGCTGTTGTATGATCAAGTGGGGCGTTAACACTCGCTCTGGTCCATAGCGTTAGGAGGAGTTCTCCTTAACGCTATGCGACTGTATGTGTGTGTATTTTCCTCATTTGAACGGGTGCACGATGTCTACTCTCCCTGCAGTCTGACATATTGTGGTCTGCCAGTGAGGCGCTGTAGTTTGTGATCCAGGCCACCAAGCAGGGTCCACCTGCGTCACACAAGCCTCTCAGCTGGCAGGTGTGTTTCGGTGTTAATTCTGACAGCAAATTTTGGATGAAGTTTTAGTCAAAGGCTCATATTTTAGTCACCTGAAATGGTGTCTAGTTTTAGTTGACTAAATATCACACGATTTTAGTTTAGCTTAAATCTGCATGATGGCGGGGCCTGATTTACACTGCATGCCTAAATACAGATCTCCAAGCTCACAGCATGTTGCCGTGTGACGTGTTGTGAGCTTGCAGATCGGCTATTTTTGGGGCTGCAATCTTACATTACTGGATCTCTTCTACCTAACATTTCACTCTAGTTTGTCGGTGAATATATTTAGTTATAGTTTTTGTCATCACAGATTAGTTTTTAATCCGTTTTCATTTAGTTTTCGTCAGTGAAAAAACAGGTGCACGGTTGACGAACACTCGTGTGGTTGGATGGTGTTGAAGGCACTGGAGAAGTGGAAGAATATGGTCCATATGGTCCATAGAAACGAAACCACAAGAGACGCTGGCACTGCGCTGCCATAGCTGCGGTGTCGCTGTACAGAGCGGCAGCCGATTGACACCGCAGTTATGAATGCCATTCTGTGGATTAGTCTATACAACACATGACAGCATTACTTACAAAATATTGCCTCTCCCAGCACAAGCACACACAGGGACGTCACAGGCTCTCAGAAGGTGGGGGGGATGGACTTTCGGTGGACTATAGCCCTTATTTTATACTTTGGCTATTCAAAAATAGCAGATATACAAGCTAATAGCGCGGCACCGAGTGCCGCGCTATTAGCTTGTAGATCTGCTATTTTTGAAAAATCGTGAAAATTTGTACAAATCCTTGAATATCATTTTTTTCAAGCGAACATTTGTAACTGTCAAATGTAAACGATTTTTTTTTCTTTTTTCAAAAATGTGCGTTTTTGGGGCGGATTTTGTTAGTTTTTTCCCGGTGTTTTGGTTACTTTATTTCGGTTTTAGGGTTAGGGTAAGGTTAATTAATTATTTTTTTATTATTTTTTTTCAAAAAGTGGGGGGGTATGAAATCACGGATCTGTGAGAGTGAGGGTGTCGCGTTGTACGCACAGTGAATGGCCGCGACGCCCCTGAGCACACAAACCCATGATGAATTGCCGAACAACAGGCCTGGCTACCGGACATGACGTCAGGGCCCAAACCAGAACCTTTATGTGAAGTCGGTGTTGTAAACCAAAAGTACTTGGCCGCTGATCCATGGCAAATCATGTTGGCAATGAGCCTGGTCATGCTTTCTGGCTGAGTTATTGTGTCACATTTTTTTAAGTAAAGTCTGAGTAGTTTTTTTGATGTTTGCTGTGGAGTAGTCAGGCTTGAACTGATATCGCTGCAGCTAGCATCACTCAGCCTCACTGTTGTTGGGTGTTTAAATCTTAAAGACAAAATATGTTTTTCCACACGTTTAGAGCATATCCGTGTTCCAATTGTTTGTGTGTATTCTTATATTCCTAAAAAGCCAATCTTAATTGCTTCCTGTCAAACGAAAAACGTACTGTGCGATGACATAGATAGACTCTTATGAATATAAATGAATCTTGATTTCATTCACCTGTGTGGTTCCCATAGCTGCACGTTCCTCCAAACACACTGATTTTAATCACAGAGCTACTCCGTTTTGAATCTCATTCAAGAGGACTGCCAGACCGTGTATTACTCATTTTAAACGTTTAGAAAAAAAACTCTAGCCGTTTAAACATGTGTATCTGAAATTTGTTTAGGTAGAAATAAGCAACGTAGTAACAAACATGCTTCACACACTGGCCGTCTCTCTCTCCCTTGGGCAGCATGAGTGGCAGGCTATAAACACTAGCCCCTTGCTGCTGTGAGTGCATGAGATTCCAACATTCCATAGCCTAAAGGGATGGGACCTTCTGAATGGTCGTCACGTCGTTTCAGACTGAAACTTCAAAATACAAATTTCACCACGACTTTAAATGATGTTGCATCGCTCACTATCGCCGAATATTAGAACATGAGAGATTACAGTTTTCTATGTTTAAACGGCAGAGTTTTTCTCTCTAGCCGTTTAGCGTTTAACAGTACTTTATTTCATTACTATGTAATTATGCAATCATAAAACCCTTGAACCTATTGCACACAGTGCAGCTTTATGTTCATTTTCATTTGGGAGTTTAGTGTTGGAACTGTACTCATGAATCATTTCATGTTTCCTCAGCATGCTTCCCGATTCTCCTCCTGACTCCAGCTCTGAGCCCTGCTCACCACCTCAAATACCAGGTCACTTACTGTTGTTGTTATTATTATTAGTAATATTATTATTATACAGTGTAAACATATACCTGCAAACCAGTCACATGACGGCTAACACACACACTGTCCCCGCCTCCAGACCTCCACTTTGATCCTCATTGGTCTGCCCAGCAGCAGCACGCCAACCAGGCACCGTTCCAGCCATCCATAGGGTCACAGCACTCCCTCGCCTCCGCCGTCTCGTCCTGTCGCTTTAAGGACAGAGGCTCCGCCCCTCCCCACCACGTGGACCCGCCCCCCACGCACGCTCAACTGCGCATCATGGGTCTCACCAACACACACGTGGTGGACACACATGTCAAAGCCGACACACACACACACAGCAGCCAGCACACACCGAGACACACACCGCCGAGCAACGCACATTACCTCAGTCCGGACAGCTCCGCCCACATTTACAATTCCCCGCCCCCCTCCACAGTCCAGCAGGCGGCCCCCCAGCCCGCCCCCACGGAGGGTTACCACCCCACCCCCCACGGCGGGACCCCCACCCTGGTTCCTGTCTGCATGCCAGCTCCACACTCTGGGTGAGTAAGAGCAGTATAGGTTCTCAAGCTTTTGTCATGTCAAGGAACCCCCAAAATGATATGTATTTGGGCTGCAGACCCCCATCTGGGTCCCCCAGGGGTATTTTTTGAGGGACTTCCAGGGGGGCCAGCCGGGGCGCCTGATGGAGGGGAAGGGAACTGGTTGGAATAACGTGTTCCTTCCACGCGCTACGTCCAACCAGGGAAACTCCCCCCTGTCAGGTGACAAGAAGGTCAGTTGGCTCTCATGCATTGAAGGAGGCATGAGCTCGGCCCTGGCCTCCCTAGGCTGGTGAGGGGAGTGTAGCGCCCAGGATCACTTAGAAAATTGGCACGGGTGAAAAATAAGGGTTACAAAATCGCTGGATAATAAATTTAAGATTTTTTTTTAGGCTCGCTCAGCACTTGCGCTCAAATCTGGGGTAGAAGAGGAAAGTTACATAGTGGAACATTAAGCCCTACTACATTTTTCTTCAATTCGAAAAAATAAATAAATGTTGAAACATCTTCACAATGTGGGTCCCAGACACATATAAATATATATACAATAAACTAATAAATACATTTGTATATATTAAAAAGGTATTTTCCAGCAAAGGGAACGGTCTGATCAATTTAGGCATTTAGCAGATGCAATTACTATCATCATTGCTGTTTAGTTTTTTTATTATTATAATTTTTTATTGTTTTGTTGGTAGGTTAAAGTTCAACTAAAGGCAGTTAGTAATATTAAACCTAAAAAGACAACAACTTGATCTCCATTTCTCTTTTGTCGGTGTATCCACCACCCTACCCTCTCTCTCTCTCTCTCTCTCTCTCTCTCTCTCTCTCTCTCTCTCTCTCTCTCTCTCTCTCTCTCTCTCTCTCTCAGCTCTCCTGTGGAGCAGCCCCGTACAAAGCGCAGGCGGACTTCGGACTCGTGCGATGGCTCGTTTGAGTCGTCTCAAGACGCGGTGTACGACAGTGATGCTGGCGCTGCTTGTTCTGGGAACGGAGTCATACTGGGACCATACCAGCTACTCAACTGGGATCCTTACAGGGCGGCAGAGTGGAACGCGCTGTACAACGGCAATTACCAGACTCTGTGAGTGAACAAGTTCCATTACACCCCACACAAAAATAATGTTTCTTTAAAAGTCTATGGTTGCGCTCGGGTGGCGCAGTGTTAATCCATTAAGACCTGGAACGCATCTGTGTCACTTTAGATTTCTTTGGCTATTCAAAAATAGCAGATCTACAAGCTCATAGCGCGGCACCGAGTGCCGCGCTACGAGCTTGTAGATCTGCTATTTTTTGAAAAATCGTGATTTTTTTTAAATGGTTAGGATTTAGATTTTTTTAGACGCGGCCTCAGGTCTTAATGGGTTAAAGTGCCTGCCCACCACCGCGGAGGGTTGTGGGTTCGAATCCACTGTGGTGCATCTGGCTTTGTCGAGCGTCTATAAACACAATTTGCCCGTGTTCGGGGGGGGAGGGAAGCCTGGCTGGGAGGGTGACATGAGATGATTGTTATATTCTTTCTCTTTGTATTGTTTAGGTCTGTCCCAGCCTACCATGTGAACACAGATAAAGGTTTCAACTTCTCTGCGGCCGACGAAGCGTTCATCTGTCAGAAGAAGAATCACTTCCAGGTCACAGTGCACGTGGGCGTGCACGGCGAGCCGCGCTACGTCAACACGCCCGGCGGACCGCGACACGCAGAGTACTTCCAGGTCAAAGTGTTCGGGGTCAAGGTAAGGATGCAGGTCTCGCACGCACGCACGCACGCAAACGCGCGCGCGCACGCACGCACGCACGCACGCACGCGCACACACACACACACACACACACACACACACACACACACACACACACACACACACACACACACACACACACCACACACACTCACACGCTATCCCTCTGACTGTCTGTCTGTCTATCAATCTACCCAACTCTATAGGAATATCCATTGACCTGTCTGTCTGTCTGTCTGTCTGTCTGTCTGTCTGTCTCTCAGCCTGACAGTCCATCACGTCGTGTGACCATAGAGCAGTCTCAGTCCGACCGCACCAAGAAACCTTTTCAACCCATCAGGTAGGCGACCATCTTCCACATCTGGTAACCGTGACAATTCAACAGTTTGCTCTCCGTCAGATGCTGCAGATGTTGACAGTAACGCTGCCTTCACACTGGCAGCTGCAAAAGCTATAGCATCTGGTTCGTAAGTGCTGTACTCAAGTAAATGTACTTTGTTACTGTCCACCACTTTAATCAAGTGACATTGTATGGTGGACTGACATGGGGACACACCTAGATTAACAGGTTGGACAGAAAGTGTTCAAGTGCCTTATAATCAATCATATTATTATGTAATCATAGTATAGAGGTGAATAGATAACGTGTGTGTAATAATGGCATAATGATCAGAGGTCTTTGATGTGTGTACTTCTCAAAGTGCAGATATGGGACTTGCCACTTGTATCAGGGTTTTTCAACTCAGTCACTGAGGTCACAGTTAATGGTGGACAATAATGAATGTGAAACAAGCAGTAGACGTCTCGGCACATATATCCACCTGGCTCTACATCAGTGTTTCCCAAACATAGGACCTGTTTTTATGGGTTGCAAGTAAATATCCCCTTTTCTCAACCTTTTCTTCAAACAACAACAACATATTAAAATTTGTTTGCTTTGAATTTTATTTTAAACTTTTTTACTGGGGTCCCGGGACCCTCAGGGTTCCTGGAGAGTTCCAAATGGACCGGAACGGGTCTGTAATTCGAGTGTAGAACACGTGGGAACACATGCCCCACCGGTTATGCAATTCCGGAGTGTTTACATTTGTCTTAGACGAGTGTACATTTGAAATGAACACTGAGGATTTCACTGTTCAGATTGGGGGTCCCTGAGATAAAAAAAAACTGTATCAAATGGGGGTCCGTGGCCTAATGCAGTGGTTCTCAATCTTTTCAGAATCACTGACTCCACTGTACTGTACTGTATTCTACTCAGAATCACTGACTCTACTGTACTGTACTGTATTCTACTCAGAGTCACTGACTCTGTACTGTACTTGATTGATTGATTGATTGAACATTTTATTAGGCAAAAGAATGTAAAACTGTAAATACATTTATAATACTTTTGTCTAAAAGGTCCGACCAAAAAAGTCCTTGCGGACTTGTTTCCGTTGGGGTCCTTGAATTAATTTCATGACATATATAGTAGCAACCAAACATTTCAATTCAACATAAAAATACAGAGAAAAATACACTATGTACAAAATAAAAAAGCATGAACAATAAAAAATATATACAAAAAAAGGGCAGGGGGGTCGTCTGTCTACCAGGAAACTGGTACTACCTCCTCTTGTGGCCTCCAGAAAGATGAGTTTTTAGGGCTCTTTTAAATGAGCCCAGCGAACTGCATTTTTTGAGGGATGGGGTTAGACTATTCCATACCTTGGTGGCCGTGCTGTAGAAGGAGAATTTGCCCATGTTTGTTTTATGGGTGGGTGGTACCAGATTGTTGTTTACGCTCCCTCTAGTTTCGTGACTATGGGTGTCACTAACTTTTTGGAGGTATTTAGACAGATAAGCGGGTATAGGGGGCATTTCGGGCAAATCTGCATTTACAATTTTGAAGACCAGTCCCATTTTTTTTTGTTTAACCCTGTCTTCCACCCTGAGCCAGCCTAGGCTGGCAAAGTGAGTGGGAGAGAGGTGGGTCATGGGCCCCAGTCCGAGATGTAGTCGAATCAGTTTGTTTTGGGAGGTTTGAAGCTTAGTCTTCAGTGACACTGAGGTGTTGGAGTACCAAGAGGAGCAAGCATAGTCAAAAAGGGGCTGAATCAGGGCCCCTGAGAGGGTCCTGAGGGCCTGAGGGTTGACAAAAGAGGAAACTCTGCCCATAAATCTGGTTCTCTGGTTTACTCTTTTGACCACCTTTGTTGCCATGCTTTCACCTGTCAGGTATTTGTCAAGAATACATCCCAAATAGGTAATCTCTTCTTTGCTAGAGATGATTGTGTCATCGACTTTGACCTTGAAGTCATTTATCTTCAACTTACTGAGGGAATGTTTGGTCCCAAAGAGAATGGATTCAGTTTTCCCAAGGTGTAGTGACAGTTTGTTATCGATAAGCCAGGTACGGATTTTGGAAAGTTCGGAGCTGAGAGCTTCCTCAACTTGCAACTTGTCCTCACCCGAGATCAGGAGTGCCGAGTCATCAGCGAACAGGAACAGTTTGCAGTTACAGGCAGTATTCATGTCGTTAATGTATAGTAGGAACAGTAACGGCCTTAGAATGCTGCCTTGAGGAACCCCGCAGCTCACCGGGAGGGATGAGGACATGGCTCCGTTGATGTCAACCACTTGCTCTCTACCCTCCAAGTAAGATCTCATCCAATTTAGTGATGTGCAATCAAAACCAATCGCCCTCAGCTTATCAAGTAGAATTGAGTGGTTTACAGTGTCAAACGCCTTTTGGAGGTCCAGCATGACCATGCCGCAGTATTTGCCCGAGTCTACCTCACGTTTGATGTAGTCGGTCAAATACAGTAGGCATGTGTCAGTGGAGTGGGATGTTCTGAAGCCCGATTGGAATTCAAACAGCAGATTACGCTCGCCGAGGTAGCTGTTGATTTGTTCTTGGATTGATCGCTCTATAACCTTTGAGATGGAAGACAAAGGATGGAAACAGGCCTATAGTTGCCAGGATCTAGTTTGCTTCCTTTTTTATATAGAGGGATTACTCTTGCCAACTTGAATTCTTGTGGGACGTGACACTGACTGATGGATAAGTTTGTAATGTGGGCTACCAGGGGAGCAATGGAGACCGCTGCGTCTCTGAGGAATCTGGTGGGGATGTTGTCAAGGCCGGTGGCCTTGTTTGGCTGTAGATCGAGGAGTTTGTTTTGCACATCATCAGTCATTACAGGTTTGAATGAGAAGGAATCTTTTTTAGCCCCTAGTTTCTCATAGTGAGCTTGTATGTGGTCAGGGCCATACAGACCTGAATGCTGGGGGAGTTTGTTTACCAACTGGGTTGCAACTGTGGTGAAGAAACTGTTAAATCAGTACTCTACTCAGAGTCACTGACTATACTGTACTATACTGTAGGGCTGTGAATCGTCTGCTATCTCACAAATCGATTCGATTCCGATTCTTGGGGTCACGATTCCGATTTTTATCGATTTTTTCAAAACAAACGATTCTCGATTCAAAATCGATTTTTTTCAAAACGATTCTCGATTCAAAACGATTCTTGATTCAAAACATAGGATTTCAGGATCTACTCCAAGTTTTATCAACTGATAATAATGTAAACACACAAAGGTAAATCCAAGATCCTAAAAAAAAAAAAAATCTATTTTGAAAAAATTAGAATCGATTCTGAATCGTCCAACAGTAGAATCGCGATTCGTATTCGAATCGATTTTTTCCGACACCCCTACTATACTGTGTTCTACTCAGAGTCACTGACTCTACTGTACTGTACTGTACTGTATTCTACTCAGGGTCAATCTCCCCGGTGACAAGATCACCAAGGTGACACTGGGTCGACTTCACTTCAGTGAGACGACAGCCAATAACATGAGGAAGAAAGGACGACCCAACCCTGACCAGAGGTGTGTGTGTGTGTGTTTTTGTGTGTGTGTGTGTGTGTGTGTGTGTGTGTGTGTGTGTGTGTGCGTGTGTGTGCGTGTGTGTGTGTGTGTGTGTGTGTGTGTGTGTGTGTGTGTGCGTGCGTGTGCGTGCGTGCGTGTGCGTGCGTGTGCGACCATGTGGGGGGCCGAGCAAGTAGTGAGAGTCTCGCTATCAACGGAAACGTTATGATGATGTTTATTGTGTGTGTGTGTGTGTGTGTGTGTCAGGTATTTTCTCTTGGTTGTAGGTCTATATGCTACAGTCAGAGACGAGAGCTACTTAGTGACAGCCATGATGTCTGAGAAAATCATCGTCAGGGTAACACACACACACACACACACACACACACACACACACACACACACACACACACACACACACACACACACACACACACACACACACACACACACACACACACACACACACACACAGATGATAGTACTTAGTCATGTAATCTGAACGTATTATGGACAGTATTTATTCATATAATCTGGATGAAATATATGTAATATTCAGTCATGTAATATGTATAGTATTTAGGGGCTGTGTCCACAGAGAAGGCCCTTTGAGTTGGCAGCGCCAGTCCTCCATGTATTTCTATGGTAAAGACGCGGCGCTGTGTGTTCCTCTTCCAGCGCCGACCAATCGACCATCGCTTTTCAGCCCTCTCGTCAGTGGCGTAACGGAGGGGTAGCAAGTGATGCGGTGATGCGGGGGGCCACCAGCAGGGGGGGGCCCCGCCTGCGCTGATACAAATATTTTTACAGCCAAAAAAAAGGAAAAAGTTGATTTATATTGGTCAAATAGAACCGAATTAGACCCGAATTAGACCGAATTCGACCCGAATTCGACCCGAGATTTTTCGTGCACGGGTGCATGTACGTGGGCCTCACGTACATTCTGCGTTCACGTCGATTCTGCGTTACGCCACTGCCTCTCGTCGCCCAGCGTTTTTTTGGTGCAGCACCCTGGGCACTACAAGCAGGCAATAGAGGCTATGCGCGTGACATCATCGTGCCTGGAAGTTATGCAGGAACGCCTACTGAGTGGCAAAAAACTACTTTCTAGCCTTGACAGTCCATATCCAAACAGAAATGTCCCATCTGACTGTATTAAACGACGTTAAACTCACTAACATGGCAGCTGTACAGAAAGCTTGAATTATCCTCTTTCTATCTGCAAAGTTTTTGTTTTATAAACATCCACCGTAGACGTGTTATGAGCTACGTTCTGTCAATACATTCCGTGAAGGTGATCATTTTTCTAAGTGTCAGAGTTTGGAAGCGCTCGTTTTTTTTCTGCCAGCCTAGGGAGAGCCTAGAGCACAGCTCATGCCTCCTTCAATGCATGAGAGTTAGCGAGCCGCTTCTTATCACCCGACAGGGGGGAGGTTCCCTGGTTAGAGGAAGGAACACGTTATTCCAACCAGTACCTTTCCCCTCCATCAGACGCCCCGGCTGACCAGTGGGAGGCAGTATAGAGACCATGGATTACTGCATGTTTTTGTGAGGGTACCTACCTTAAGAGACACAAGGAGAACATGCAAACTCCACACAGAGAGGCCCTTTCGCCAACCCCACCTAGGGTATGGGCACTGATGACGCGGAGGAGAGAATTACGCCCCCCACAGCGCCCACAGTGTCCCCGGCGGGAATCGAACCCAGGACCTTCTAGCTGTGAGGCGACAGCGCTACCGACTGCGCCACCGTGCCCCCCGGAAGCGCTTGTTTTCAATAACAATAACACGTCCTGCTGCCTCCTGCATTATGTGCAATTTAGAAACAAGTGGTACGCAGGACCGTTGAGTGGTTTCCAACAAGCGCTTCCAAACTCCAATGCTCCATGCTGCTCAATGCTTTGTCACTCAGTCTAGATGAGGGGGTGTGTCCCAGTGGAAAAGAGAGGCATGTGCATACTCGTTCTACTTTTGGAAAGGAGCGCCGGTCATTTGATCCTCCTGGCTGTGTCTGATAACCCGATCATTTACAACCCAACATAGAATCGTTACTACAGCCATGAGAAGCTAAGCTAGTTGTGCTAATAACTGCAGATGACAGGATGTTTGAGCAGTGAGCCCCTCACTGGTTGATGAATTGGAACAGTGCAGGCATCACAGACATCATGGACATGATATCCAAAGCTGTGTGAGCTCTATGGACATGATATCCAAAGCTGTGTGAGCTCTATGGACATGATATCCAAAGCTGTGTGAGCTCTATGGACATGATATCCAAAGCTGTGTGAGCTCTATGGACATGATATCCAAAGCTGTGTGAGCTCTATGGACATGATATCCAAAGCTGTGTGAGCTCTATGGACATGATATCCAAAGCTGTGTGAGCTCTATGGACATGATATCCAAAGCGCTCCTCAGCTCAAAAGGTGTTCTCTATGGACATGGACATGTAATCTGGATGTAACATGATAGTACTTAGTCATATAATCTGTATGTAATACGATAGTATTTAGTTAATCTGGATGTAACATGATAGTATTTAGTCATGTAATCTGAATGTAATACGATAGTATTTAGTTAATCTGAATGTAATACGATAGTATTTAGTTAATCTGGATGTAACATGATAGTATTTAGTTAATCTGGATGTAACATGATAGTATTTAGTTAATCTGGATGTAACATGATAGTATTTAGTTAATCTGGATGTAACATGATAGTATTTAGTTAATCTGGATGTAACATGATAGTACTTAGTTAATCTGGATGTAACATGATAGTATTTAGTCATGTAATCTGAATGTAATACGATAGTATTTAGTTAATCTGGATGTAACATGATAGTATTTAGTCATGTAATCTGAATGTAATACGATAGTATTTAGTTAATCTGAATGTAATACGATAGTATTTAGTTAATCTGGATGTAACATGATAGTATTTAGTTAATCTGGATGTAACATGATAGTATTTAGTTAATCTGGATGTAACATGATAGTATTTAGTTAATCTGGATGTAACATGATAGTATTTAGTTAATCTGGATGTAACATGATAGTACTTAGTTAATCTGGATGTAACATGATAGTACTTAGTTAATCTGGATGTAACATGATAGTACTTAGTTAATCTGGATGTAACATGATAGTACTTAGTTAATCTGGATGTAACATGATAGTACTTAGTTAATCTGGATGTAACATGATAGCATTTAGTCATGTAATCTGGATGTAATCTGTATTCCCCATCACCTCTCAGGCTTCGAACCCGGGTCAGTTTGAGACGGACGGTGAGCCGCTGTGGCAGAGGGGGGCAGGGCCAGACAGCGTGGTGTGTCAGGGGAGGGTCGGCATCAACACCGACCAACCGGACGAGGCCCTGGTTGTCGGGGGCAACGCCAAGGTGATGGGTGCCGTGCTGCACCCGTCGGACCGCAGAGCAAAACACAACATCCATGAGGTGAGTAGCGGGGTTAGTTAAAGGTAGGGTAAGTGATATTTTTGGGCTAAAACAAAAAGTATTTTGTTAAAAGGTTAAAGCACTATATTCTGATAGTAATCATTGCTATAGAGTGTTTGTTCAGTAACAGATGTCTCCCCGTCTCTCCAGCTCTTTAATAAACAGAAAATACATTTTCTGGTAGGTGTCAAAATCTCAGCCAATCAGGAGAAAGTACCCATTTTTAAGCTTATTTTTTATAGTGTTCCAGTTAAAAATTTTCCTGCTCATTCCTTAGTGTCATCACTTCCAATTTCACTTGTTTAATCTATATCCTGATTGAGTTCTCTATCCTGATTGGATCAAATTGGAAATGAAACTGAAACTGAAACGAAAATGCATTTTCTGTTTTATAAAGAGCTGGAGAGACATGGAGACTCCTTATATGGACAGGACACTCTATAGTAACGAGCACTATCAGAACATAGACCCATTTCGCAATTATTTGAATAATTGCAAATCACTTACCCTACCTTTAACTAAAACCAGCTAAATGAAAAAAATAATTTTACTTAAAGCTACACTAAGCTACACTACACTAAGCTACACTATGTAACTTTCCACTTCTACCCCCGGATTTAAACCCTGTTTCCAGTGTAAGTTCTGACATGTTTACCATTGAGCTAATAGAGCCTCCCTGCTTGCTCAGGGGAAAAAATTAGGGTCACAATTCGTGTCAGATCCTGTGTATAGGTGAAACATGACCTTTGACATGATCTAAATGTCTCAATAGAAGAGCAGGGAGACAAAATACAACCACCCCAATTGTATAAGTTACATACAGATTGGACAAAATTACATTTTATTCATTCAAAAAAAGTTACATAGTGCCACTTTAAATAAAATAAAACAAAAACTAACCAACTGAAACTGTATTGTGTGTTTACAAAACTAACTAAAACTAACTAAAATATTGTGTAAAATGTGAAGGTTGTATCTGTTTTTTGTTCTGTTTGTCAAGCGACACCATCGTACTACAGGGTACAGGCATAGACCTGTGCCGCGATGCGTAATTATGTTTCATCAGTTTCAACTGATGAAACATCGGTTCCACAGATATACATCGTGAAAATAGCTGATCTACACGTTCACAACGCCTCGCACTGCGAGGCGTTGTGAACTTGTAGATCGGCTATTTTCCTCTTTCTTACATAATATTTGACAGTTTGGCCAATTTGGTATTAACCCTTTAAGACCTGAGGCGATTCTTTAAAAAAAAATCTAAATCCTAACAGTTTTTGGAAAAAAAATTAATTTTTCACGATTTTTCAAAAATAGCAGATCTACAAGTTCATAGCGCGGCACTCGGTGCCGCGCTATGAGCTTGTATATCTGCTATTTTTGAATAGCCAAAGACATCTAAAGTGACACAGATGCGTTCCAGGTATTAATGGGTTAAAAAGTCAGTCAATTGTAACTTTAGAAATGTGCAGATACCCTGTATACACTTATACCGTGTGTTGGTGTGTTTACTGTTGAGAGAGAAAACAACGCTGCACATTAAGCTAATCATCTGGGGACCCCACAAAATAATTTGGGGTCCCCCAGTTTGAGAACCACTGGTGTAGGCCAAAATAATGTATGAACTAGAAAAAGTGCTCCTCGGAGCACAGGTCTCCGCCAGATCAGGTAAGTTATTGTGGCCTCCTGGTGGCGCTATAATAGGCCAATGTGAAAAGGGTGGCATTTCTTCCTCGGCCTAGTGGGAATGTGCGTGCAAATTTTCACGGAAAGCGCACGCCGCGTTCATGATTTCAGACATTTTGTTCAAAACGGACCAATCCTGCAAACTTTGGAAGTCAACCTTAGTCAATCAGGATGGAATATTAGATATCGGACAGATGCGTCTTGATCACATGACTATAGAGATACTGTGTACCGATTTGTGTGATGTTTGGATAAAATCTGAAGGATTAATATCCAAAAATGTATTTGACATAAGTCGGCCTCCTGGTGGCGCTGTAAAAAGCAGATGTGAAAAATGCAGTGCAGATGTTTTTCCTTGGCCTCTAGGGAGTAGGCGTGCAAAGTTTCATGCAGATCGGTGCAGTTATAGTTAAAAATGCAAATCGGCCTGTTATAGCGCCACCATGAGGCTGATGTGAAAAGTTTTAAGTGCCATTTCTTCCTCGGCCTAGTGGGAATGTGCGTGTGCAATTTTATGCAAATGGAAAGCTGCGTTCATGGTTTGAGGCAGTTTGTTCAAAACGGACCAATCCTGCAAACTTTGGATGGTAACCTTAGCCAATGAGGATGGAATATGGGAAATCGGACAGATCAGGGTTGATCACATGACTATAGAGATACTGTGTACCGATTTGCATGAGGTTTGGTTAAAAACTGTAGGAGTAATGGGGAAAAATGGGTTTTGCACAAATCGGCCTCCTGGTGGCGCTATAACAGGCCCATGTGAATAATTTGAGGCAGAGGTTCTGAATTGGCATCCAGGGAGTGTGTGTGCACAGTTTCGCAGCGACCGGGCCAACGGTGCCGGAGATTTGGTGCTAACACACAGACAGGACACACGGACGGACGGACACACGGACGGACGGACGGACAGGGGCGAAAACATACTCTCTCGCCATGCCTTTCGGCCTGGCGGAGACAACTACTCATATAGTAGAGGGAGTTGTCTGAAGGCCTTTACGTACATTTGTCATGTTTTTACCTTATAGCTTTTACCTATAGCCGATTAATTGAAATGTTTGCTGGCCATCGATAGCGATGCTGTCAGGTGTCCTTGCCACACTAGCTTTTGCTGAATCAATGCCACTGCGCTCTCTCTCTCTCTCTCTCTCTCTCTCTCTCTCTCTCTCTCTCTCTCTCTCTCTCTCTCCCCCCCCAGGTTGATACAGAGGAGCAGTTAAGGAGAATAACTCAGATGAGGATTGTAGAATACGACTATAAGCCAGAGTTCGCTTCCAGCATGGGAATAGACCACACCCACCAGACAGGTACTCAACAGAATAGACCACACCCACTAGACAGGTACTTAAAGGAGCATTTTCAGCCTTATCTTCATATAAGTGGTCCTTATAGACCACTTATATGAAGATAGGTTGAAAATGGGTCAAGTGGTCCTTTAACAGTAAAACATAGCCGTGGCTCCTTAAGGGATGCATACTATAAGTGACGCAATGAAGGAAGGACGCATTATCACAGAATGTGTTAATAATTGACATGTATAATATGTGTGTTTGAAGGTATCATTGCTCAGGAGATTAGGAAGCTCCTTCCTCAGGCTGTAAAGGAGGTTGGCCATCTGACATATTCAGACGGACAGGAAATAGAGAACTTCCTCATGGTAGACAAGGTACGTGTGTGTGTGTGTGTGTGTGTGTGTGTCTGTCTGTCTGTCTGTCTGTCTGTCTGTCTGTCTGTCTGTCTGTCTCGCTCTCTTTTTGGCCAAATTCCAATACTCACATTTCTGCCTACTCGCCTCCTCTGTGTTCCAGCATGGCGGTGTTACGGTGAAGTTGGTGACCTACCAAAATGTGTGGCCATCTTAAAACACTTTTTTTTTTGGCGGATGTTCCTCCCAGAATAGGGATGCTAGGATTGAAGTGGTCAAGTGGTTAAAACACGAGAGGGAGAATGTTATACTGAATCACGGCTGCTCTCTCTCTCTGAGAACGAATGACCAAGTCTGCATGGTAGCAATATCTTGGTCAATCGCTAGCATCAGTCGAGGCAGAAGGTGGCAGGAAGGGGTACGGGGAGAGTGAAGTGCAAAGGGGTGAGGTGGAGTCTGAAGAGGTGAGTGCTAGGGGGTGAGGTGGAGTCTGAAGAGGTGAGTGCTAGGGGGTGAGGTGGAGTCTGAAGAGGTGAGTGCTAGGGGGTGAGGTGGAGTCTGAAGAGGTGAGTGCTAGGGAGTGAGGGTGAGTCTGAAGAGGTGAGTGCTAGGGGGTGAGGTGGAGTCTGAAGAGGTGAGTGCTAGGGGGTGAGGTGGAGTCTGAAGAGGTGAGTGCTAGGGGGTGAGGTGGAGTCTGAAGAGGTGAGTGCTAGGGGGTGAGGTGGAGTCTGAAGAGGTGAGTGCTAGGGGGTGAGGTGGAGTCTGAAGAGGTGAGTGCTAGGGGGTGAGGTGGAGTCTGAAGAGGTGAGTGCTAGGGGGTGAGGTGGAGTCTGAAGAGGTGAGTGCTAGGGGGTGAGGTGGAGTCTGAAGAGGTGAGTGCTAGGGGGTGAGGTGGAGTCTGAAGAGGTGAGTGCTAGGGGGTGAGGTGGAGTCTGAAGAGGTGAGTGCTAGGGGGTGAGGGGGAGTCTGAAGAGGTGAGTGCTAGGGGGTGAGGTGGAGTCTGAAGAGGTGAGTGCTAGGGGGTGAGGTGGAGTCTGAAGAGGTGAGTGCTAGGGGGTGAGGTGGAGTCTGAAGAGGTGAGTGCTAGGGAGTGAGGGTGAGTCTGAAGAGGTGAGTGCTAGGGGGTGAGGTGGAGTCTGAAGAGGTGAGTGCTAGGGGGTGAGGTGGAGTCTGAAGAGGTGAGTGCTAGGGGGTGAGGTGGAGTCTGAAGAGGTGAGTGCTAGGGGGTGAGGTGGAGTCTGAAGAGGTGAGTGCTAGGGGGTGAGGTGGAGTCTGAAGAGGTGAGTGCTAGGGGGTGAGGTGGAGTCTGAAGAGGTGAGTGCTAGGGGGTGAGGTGGAGTCTGAAGAGGTGAGTGCTAGGGGGTGAGGTGGAGTCTGAAGAGGTGAGTGCTAGGGGGTGAGGTGGAGTCTGAAGAGGTGAGTGCTAGGGGGTGAGGTGGAGTCTGAAGAGGTGAGTGCTAGGGGGTGAGGTGGAGTCTGAAGAGGTGAGTGCTAGGGGGTGAGGTGGAGTCTGAAGAGGTGAGTGCTAGGGAGTGAGGGTGAGTCTGAAGAGGTGAGTCTTCAGATTACGGTGAGCAGGAAGGTTGGATCAGGCTTGAATGATTAGTTTAGGCCTTTGGTTGATTAGTTAATCTTTTGAATGTTATAGAGCAGTGATGTCAAACGACGTCGCGGGCGTCAAATCTGGCCCGCGATGTGATTTTAGAAAAACCCATTTAATACTACCTTTTAATGAAAAAGAAACGAGAGAAAAAAAAAAGACAAAAAAACGGCAGCAGCAGCTTAATTATGCACTGAGGCTAGCTGCATGGGTCTGAATACTGGACAAACTTGTTCTGTGAGAACAATGGCCAAGCCGTGAAGCCACAGCCAAGGTCATTAGCATACAGAGGACCATCACCATCATTCAACTCTACCTGTACTGGAGAGAGCGCTTTTTCAACAGCATCACAACTCCGGTAAAACACCGTTGTATGGAGAAGTATATATCCGTTGCGTCTCTCGTCTGAGGAGTAGAGTGGCTGCATTTCTCCCCTCACCCCCCCCCCCCCTCACCTCTCCCCCTCACACAGCATCGTCTCAACTGAAGGTAGTGAGAAAGGAATAGCCTTCCTTTGTAACTGTTCTCATCTTAAAAACTAGAATCCACTTGTCAGAGGGTGTAACATTCGTAGGATAACCAGCGATAGTTTGCAGGGCAAAATAATTAACACCAGCTGTGAACGCTTGACAATAATTCAACTGTATGGCATGCTAATGTTTTGAGACATATTGTATTATATTACTACACAATAGTAAATAAATAATTCTACACAATAAATAAACATGTTTTAAATAACTGATCTAAATATGGATATAGTTATGATAAGTGTTGCCATAATCATGTAGCTCTACAACAGAGGCATAGCCATGAAAGCAATGGTACAAAATAATATTTAAAAAACTGTAGCCTATTATATTTTTTTTTCAAACATAATTTTCAGCCATTCGGCCAAGTGTTTCCTATATTCGGTTTCGGCCAATAATTTGATATACTGTAGTTATAGCAGTGACTGAGATGTAGTGGAGTAGAAGTAAAAGTACTGGAAATTGGAAATACTCTAGTAAAGTAAAAATACATCAAATCTTTACTTAAGTACAGTACTTGAGTAAATGTAATTAGTTACTTTACACCACTGTTGTTCTATAAATCTAATTATTTAGCTGGAAAAATTATGGCACTGTAGTGAAAACGTGGCTTAAAACATGGTAATCATTTGTTTAACTTCAAATTGAATTATTCTACTTAAAATGGTTTATCGGGGCTCCTTACAAATTGCATTGTTTGTTTTTAATGTCAATAATTAAAGTAGCTATTCTTCTTAATACATTATAAAAAAGTGATATACGTAGTAAGTGGCAGTGTCTGAGACAACAGATGCTGTATGACTGAACTGAAGGCGTGTGAGCGCGCATGCGCGTCCGCAACTGGTTTCGGCCCACATCAAGTCACCATTTGACCAATGTGGCCCGGACCCCAAAATGAGTTTGACACCCCTGTTATAGAGTGTAACTCTCTCTCTCTCTCTCTCTCTCTCTCTCTCTCTCCCCTGTAGGAGCAGATCTTCATGGAAAACGTGGGGGCGGTCAAGCAGCTGTGCAAACTGACCGACAACCTGGAGATTCGCATCAAAGAGCTGGAGGTCTGGAACAACAGGCTGTCCAAGTTGAAGAGTCTGTCTGGAAGTCTGCGATCCAAGAGCTCCCACGTCCTCTCTAACAAAAACCTGTATGTGTGTGTGTGTGGGGGGGGGGGGAGGGGGGCATTGGGCGTGTGTGTGTGTGTGTAGCCTGGAAACCAGACAAATCTGGCATTGCAAAAAAAATATACCTTGGCAGATTTGGTCTGGCACCTCTCAGTTGTGATTGGATTTCACTCCCTCCGAAGTAGTGAGGGACCAATCAGGGCCTAGAATGCAAACCTGGGGCGGGTCTATCACCAGATGCATTTTTTTTTA